>NC_056732.1:124216318-124516318 GCF_019279795.1 Protopterus annectens | reverse complement strand
AATTGTTTAGTGTGTGTGTGTGTGTGTGTGTGTGTGTGTGTGTGTGTGTGTGTGTGTGTGAAAGAGAACGAGCATGTAGATTAACTACATATTTACAGCTTCAGTAAGAACTTCAGCATTCAGAAAGGCTATTTTCATATCAAGAACTCAACTTTCTAAACTGCAACAGTGTTGGCTAATATGGCAGTGGCTTCAGAGTTGTAGCAAAGCATATGTATGGTAAACTGACCATAACAACAGTCAAAAGTCACCATTATTTCTGAGAAAGAAGATGTTATGTTTATCTATAATGCACACTTGTCTATGCTTGAGGGAAGGGCCTTTTGTATCAGCTTGTCCTGAGTTGACAAACCATAGAAGAAGTAAGCACCATGACTTCTCAATCAGAGGTGCAATCAACACCGATGAGAGAAGTAGAGGTGCTGTTAATATTTTTCACTTTCTGCCAAACAAATGAATAAATTTGGAAGTATTGTGAGCCACATGTGCTGATTATTTTAACACTTATCTGACTTTGGTATTTCCTGTATCCATCCTCAGACTTGCTTATACATTTCATTTGTACAGCTAATTGAATATGATTAAGTAAATTTTTCTGTTATATGTACATATGTATTGTGTAAGGGTTGGGAGGGTGACGTAATGGCTAAGGTGTTTGCCTTACAAACACAAGGTGCAGGGTTTGAGTCTCACAAGGGATAATTGGCTAGGCTGAAAATGGCTCGCAAGGGCAGTTAGCTTAGTACCAAACTATGAACCTATGTATTTATAGTTTCCTTTTTTGTGTTTCCTTCCTTTAGTTGTGTGTATTGTAACATCTGTATTCATTACTTTAAAGCTATGACACTATTCACTGATGAGTATTTGTACTGAGTTATTTATTTGGTCAGAGTCGCACAGTAGACAAATGGTGGCAGAGGAGCAAAAAACCTGGATTATAGGAAACCGGTCATATCTATAATGCTGTACAGTGTCAGCCACAGTGGTGCCGTGGTTAGCATTGTTGCCTCACTGCAAGAGGTTCTTCGGTTCGATTCTTTCCTGGAGTGCCTTCTGTGCAGAGTCTGCATGTCCTCCCTGGGGTCGAATGAGTTTAAGACCTGCAGTAGGTGTGTGTGTGTGTGTGTGTGTGTGTGTGTGTGTGTGTGTGTGTGTGTGTGTGTGTGTGTGTGTGTGTGCGCGCCTTCTGTGAAGGTTGGGCACCAGGCTGCAACTTAACACTGTAAAAACTTCACTGCCAGTCAGTCTGCAGACCGGTGATCTGCTGTGGCGATCCCTAACAAGAGAAGCCAAAAGATCTATAATCCTCTGCACTAATTGCCAGAATTTCCTCCCATGGTGCCTGACACAGCTGTGCTAAACAACATAGATTAGAGCACTGAATCCTGTAGAATGGCACTGATGACTGTTTTTTCCCCCCCTAAAGGCTACAACTCCTTATATTTTGTGTTCTACTGTTTCTTCCATACATTGCTATTTTAGGTCCATGTTAAACATAGTGAATATAAAAAAACAAAATTGTAGCGAACTGGTGAAAAATAAAAAAACTAAAACCAACAAAATTCACCAGCAGGACTTGTAGACACAAAATTTATTTACAGGTTAAGCGCTTTCATCAAAATAAAATTGACTTCATCAGAACAATGTAAAAACAGTCATAGTGATTTAAATATGTTGCAGTTACACAGGATAGGTTGGATTCCCATCAATCGGCAAAAAATACCTTGAATTGATTACCCTGCTCACAGGGGTCAGTACCACAAGGGGAGAGGGAGAGGCAGGGGCAGGTATTAGATGGAAATTCTTTCCATTCTAATATTATTTGCACCTCTAAAGGATTCAATATCTACAATTACACAGACAGAGTTTTTTCCAAGAATATTTCTCACTTTTTTCTAAAGGGTTTAAGTTTGTTCCTGCTAGAATACCAGACATAGCAGAAGTTTTGCTTGATATCCACATGTTTGCTAGGAAAATAAATTTTTGTTTGTTGTTTCCTGGTAACAATACTGATAGAGTCGGGCAGAGAACTATGGCCTTAAGAAAAAATAGTATATTTAATCCTCCATTACATCCTTTGGTAGCTAGTTTTGAGAATGTGGTTTAGCAAGATCTGTACCAACTTTGGGCTAACAGCAAGAGGTTATATTTTAATTTGAGTTCCAAAGAGAAAGAACTACTTATTTCTTTAAAACATGATAGAAGCATTCATATAATGACCCCAGATAAAGGAGGGGGGGGGGGGTTTGTGGTTTTTGACAGTGAAGATTCTAAGAACCTCATCCAAGCTATTCTGTTTCAGGAGGAAAGCTACTTGCAGGTATCCAAAAACCAGATTAACATTTCTTACCAGCGAATTGATGTTTTTTTTGGAAGAATACTTATTAGAACAAAGGATTAGTCAGGAAGCTTATTCTTTTTTGCTAAATAATTTTCCCAAGGTACCTAGTATGTTTGGAATCCCCAAGATCCACAAAGATGTTTTGTCACCCCCGTTTAGGCCTGTTGTGACAGCAGGGGGTGTCTAAGACGCATAATCTGGCAGTTTATGTGGACCAGATGGTTAAGCATGTAGTTGAGGGTATGCCACATCTTGATAAAGACTCTTGGGATTTTTTGGGACAGATTAAGCCGGATTTATGGAACTCTGATTTCGTTTTTTTGACAATAGAGGTACAATATTCTCCTGTATTCCTAGGGAGGAAGGTTTAGATTATTTTGAAAAAATGTTGCTTGACCATTCCAGATTATCACCTGAGCGTGTACAGCTTGTTTGTGAAATTATGGAGTTGATACTAGATAATAATTATATTTTTTTTGAATGGCAATATTTTCAACAAATAAAGGGAGTTGCTATGGGGGCAGCTTGTGCCCCCATATATGCAAACATTGTCTTATTAGGGTGGGAGAAGGAATTTGTTTTTGAAAGTAGGTTCTATTCGGACATTGTATTTTACAGCAGGTACCTGGACGATATTTTTATTTTATGGAAGGGTACCAAAGAAAACATTGCTGGTTTCATTGAATATCTTAATAGCACCACTCATTACTTGAAATTCACTTATGAATTTAATGAGAAAGAGATCCATTATTTGGATACTACTATCATTAAGGATGTATGTTGTTTCAGATCTAAAGTGTATAGAAAGAAAACATTTTGTAATTCTTATCTCCATTTTCAAAGTCATCACCCACTATACCAGAAAAAAGTATTGTCAAGGGACAAGCCATTAGAATTTCTAGAATGACTTCTCATTTTGAGGATGTCATTCAGGAATTCAGTGACCTTAAGAATATGTTTCTGGAGAGAGGGTATCCATTGGAACTTGTTGAGAGTATTTTACAGGAGATTCTGAGTGAGTGGGGTTTGAAATACCAACCTTTGTTAGGTAAAGGTTTCTCTGAAACAAAAAATAATGTAAAAGTACAGAGTTCTAACTATAATTTCATGCAGGCATGTGTGGTACAATACAGTTCACACTATAGTGATATAAGGAACATCCTTTACAAGAATTGGAATATTTTTAGGGGTGACCTTAACATTTTACAAGTAGTGGGTGAAAAACCTATTTTTTGTACTAAAGTAGGTCATAATTGAAACTTACTTTAGAGGGTAATATGAATGACCATAGTGCAAAACCAAAGTAATTCACAAAAGCCTGTGGTTTGTTGTACACAGGGTAGATTTATATTGTCAGTTGTTGGTTAATATTGTTGAGTTTTAAACTAAGACAGTGTTTTTTTAAAAAAAGGCAATTGTCATACTAGTAAAATAGTATATTTGGCTAAGTGCAATTCCTGCCCGGGGTTTTATGCTGGGAAAACTAAGAGGGCTCTCAGGTCCAGGATATATGAACATTTATATGATATTAAGAATTTAAAAGAAACTAATGCTTTATTCAGGCATAGTAAACTATGTGCCAGTTTTTCTGGATTTAAGTTTGATATATTGGATATTATAGAGGTAAACCCCAGGGCCGGCAATTGGAAAAACACTTTAAATAAAAGGGAATTGATGTGGCAACTTCGTTTAGCAGCCAACCTGTGTCCATGATTGAATGACTTTATATCTATTTTGCCTGTTTTAAAAGAAAGAGCAGAAAGGGTTTGATTTTTAAATGTTTTTTAAAAAAAATGTTTTTATTGGACTATTTAGTTTTTATGGTGTATGCCTTTATGATATTAATTTATTCAAGGTATTTTTGCTGATTGGTGGGAATCCAATCTATCCTGTGTAATTGCAACATATTTAAATCGCTATGACTGTTTTTACATTGTTCTGATGAAGTCAATTTTATTTTGATGAAAGCGCTTAACCTGTAAATAAATTTTCTGTCTGCAAGTCCTGCTGGTGAATTTTGTTAGTTTTAAACATAGTGAATATGTCATTGTATTTTATGGGCATATTCTATGCATTGTTGTCTTTCTATATATTCAGTTTAAATGAATTTTAGTTTTTGAGTTGGGAAAGGATCTTTAAAAGCTGACTGCAGCTAGGCAGGATTCTTTTTAATGTAACTAAATATACTGTACAGAACATCTTATGCCGACATGAGCAAGGATTGTATCAAGGAAAGGAATGCACCTGACATGATGGTTTCTGAACATCTTTTGCTGAACAGAGAGGAACCATGGATTCCTTCTATCTAGTAACAAAAACATGCAACAAGGAAAAGTAAGGTCCCTGTGACAAGGATCATGTAAAATGATATTTTGAATTTTAGAACTGTTTTGTGCAAATTGTTAAGATCTAAATTGTTAGTAATCACTGGACCAGTTAGAACTATGTTACTATATATGTATACTAACTTAAGTTAGTAGAAAAAAGTTAATAAAATCAGATCATCAGTATATTGTGCCTTGATTAGCTTATAAATTCTGTCACTTATCTGCTTGCAATCTGAGTGCATTATTACATCTTTTCCTTCGTCCGTACTAGTAACTTTTCAGCAGCTATGCACAATTGACGTGGGGGTAAACAATCTTGTCTGTCTTGCCTACAAATATTGAAGCTTGATTTCTTGTAGCCCCATCCTCTCCTTATTTATAATTTAACCCAGCATCTTTTGTGAGGAATGGTTTTGGAAACCTTGGTGAAAATCTGAATTTTCATTGTTGTTCTTAGTGACGATTAGAATAGAACACACAGGACTGGCAAGACTTTGTCCATGTGAAGCCTTGCTATATTGCTTTAATAACTTTTTCACTGAAACAATCCAATCCCTAAGAAATCAACTAACTCCCACAAACTTAAAACTACACCCCTAATCTACCCACTAATCACCCCCAATTTAGCTTCCAACCGATATCCACTAGTTTTATCAAAACACTTATAAAAAAAACTAAAAACTACCACCCTTGCTGCTGACCTCCTCTCTGCAGAGTACCTACAAATAGCTGCAGATGCCATTGCATATCCTATATATATCCTTATCAACAGAACCTTATCCAAAAGCGCTATCCCCTCCCTCTGGAAAATATCCTACGTCTTCCCACTCCATAAAGGTGGTAGTTCTACAGACATGTTCAACTATAGACCCATTGCCATTCTTTCCCCACTAGCCAAAATAATGGAGAAATGTGTACACAAGCAACTAATGCAATACCTTACACAGAATAACTTACTATCCAACTCCCAGCATGGTTACAGGCCATACCACAGCACCACCTCAGCCCACCTTTCCTTTGCTAATAGTTTTTCTTGGGTGGCAAAAGCCAGGGTACCTTTTTGGCTGGGCATGTATAGGCCCTAGGGTCGATAGCCTAGTAGCTACCTATGAACCTATAAACCAAAACAGGAATGACAATAGGCTATCCTCCGCCCTCTTTCTTGACCTATCAAAAGCCTTTGGCATGGTCAACCATGAACTTCATTCTTTCTTTAAAATGTATTTCCCTCAATAAGCATGCAATCCAGTGGCTCCAGTCCTACCTGACTGGTAGACAACAGGTGGTACTATGGAAGGGCAAACTCTCCAGCCAGCCACCTCTCACACTTGGTGTCCCTCAAGGCTCCATACTAGGTCCACTACTCTTCTCTGTTTGTATCAACAACCTTCACACTGCTATCCCTAAAGCTACCTGTATTCAGTATGCAGATGATTCCACTCAGATCTGCTCAGCCACCTCCCCATCCAAACTGCAAATCCTAACCCAAAATACATTTAACACTATTGAGAACTAGCTAGCCAACTAATGCCTACTGCTGAACCCCAGTAAAACTAAACTTCTACTCTGTACCCCACTAGTAGATCTCCCACACTTTCATTCTCGGTCATGTATAACAATGGTACCACTATCTCACCAGATCAACACACCAAACTTCCAGGGGTTATCATAGACAATCTCAAATTTGACCTACAGGTCAACAAAACCATACAGACCATCAATAAGAAGCTTGGATTACTATATAAAAACAAGACATTTTTAACCCCACTGGCTAGGACTGCAATCGCCCGGTCACACCTACTCTGTACTCTTTTATATGCCTCGCCTGTACTCTCAGACCTCAACAAATCCAAACTAGGTAAGCTGTCCCATAGCTACAACCATATTGTCAGATTCGCCACTGGCTCCACCTATAGAACCCACCACTGCCAGAACCTGAAACAACTAGAGTGCCTAGAACTGCCCAGCTTAATTCAATTCAATCAGCTCTTAATGGCGCACATAATTCTGTACCACCCTGAGGATACCCCCTCACTTATAAATATTAAGCCATATAGCAACCTGAGATCCCTATGGTCAGCCAACAAACTACTGGTCCAAACCCACAAAGCTAATAACTCTGCTGGTGAATCTCTGTTTGCCAACTTTGTTGGCAAAACCTGGAATTTGTTGCCAAACTGTATAACCCTACAATACTCCAGAAGTCACTTAAAAAAACCTCAAACAGTATCTCAAAGTGAACTGGCTTTGCCCATGTACCAACCCTGACTAAGTTATAAACTGAAAGCATAATCTGTAAATATCATAACATACAACTACGTCACCAAGCTCTACATCCAATATGACATCTCTTGCTTTTAATTGTGTCTGTCCATGAGAATTGTGAGTTTCTACTAGGGGACACTAGTAAACGATCATACATAATCACTTTGTTTTATATTTTCTAATGTTATCTAACTTCTTGTGTAATCTATGTAAGTTTGTCTATTTGGAGCTTTTCAACCCGGGCCTCTGCTGAAAATGGACATGTATCCATTCGGACTATCCCAGTAAACAAATGTAAAATAAAATAAATTAGTAGAGTAGGAAGCAGACTTCCGCGGTGGTCCAGCGGTAGCGTTGTTGCCTCACAGCAAGAGGTTATCCCGTTTGATTCTCGGCTGGAGTGCGAGGAGTGCCTTCTGTGTGGAGTCTGCATGTCCTCCCCGCAGTTGGGTGGGTGTTCGAAAGACGTGTAAATGAGTGTGCCTTTGTTGAAGGTTGAACATCCAGCTGGCACCTCGGCATTCGTGAAAATCTACTGCCAATCATTAGCGGACCGGAGTTCCGCTGTGGCACCGGGAAAAGCCGAAAGACAACAACAAGTAGAGTAGGAGGCAGCCATGGGGTAAATTCCCCGTTTCCCAACCATAGATCCAAGTTTTGCTTGAGTACAGACAGGAATGAGCTTTGTCTTGCGTGGATGAGGAGTCTTTTCCAGAGAAGAGGTATCCTCTGCGAAATATACCTGTCTCTTCACACCATTCTATTGATGTGGTCCCTGGACTGAAGTATTTCTAGTGCTGATTTACTGATCTGCAATATGTTCATTAGGGCTGAGTTAGAGGATACTTTATATGCCAAATACAGATCACATACTAGCAATCTGTAAGAGACTGAGTATAGCTGTCGGGTTTTGAGATGGTCCATGTGTGACAGATTGTTTAAGCCAAGTAGCCTTTTTGTAAGGTATCTGTGTGGGCATTCCAGCTGTTGCATATGTCTAGACAGACAAATATAAAAGGAGTCATTTTATACTCTATGATTGGCCTTATGAGGAAAGCATAGATGGGGTGATGGTATCCCTGGGTCTTCAAATGTAAAATAAGTAGCATAGTTCTGTTATTTTGCTTGTTTAATATGCCTGCCTTTTGTAATCCAGTCAGGAAAAAAATGATGTATCCTAATGCTCCTTTGCAGTCCCAGACTTAAAAGTTTTAGTCCAGATCAAACACAAAGTAAATGTATATAGGAAAAATAAAAAATGTATAATGAATATACAAATAATGTCTAGTAGTGTTGGGGTAGAGAATTGGCAACATGACAAGTAGTTTTGAGCTTTCTCAATTCTTCACTCTACCAATACATAAAGGAGGTAACTCCTCAGACATCACTAATTTTAGACCAGTTGCCATCCTCTCGCCTGTCTGTAAAGTTCTAGGAAAATGGATACATAAACAAGTTATGCACTACCTACTGTCTGAAAAGCTGCTTACACCTACTCAACATGGCTTTAGACCAAAGCATAGTACTACTACTGCCCTACTATCATTCCTTAATACTATAGCCCTTGCCAGAGATAACAACAAACTTGTCTCCTGCCTGTTCTTAGATATCTCTAAAGCTTTTGACACCATCTCTCACCCTCTTCTTCTGCACAAACTAACCAAGCTTAACTTCTCCCTTGCAACTGTTGCATGTTTTTCTAGCTACCTCACTGACGGATCTCAAGCAGTGAAATGGCAGTCTTCATTCTCCCCTCCTCTCCCAGTTAAAATGGGTGTCCTTCAGGGTTCCATTGTTAGTCCACTACTTTTCATCTTTACTAATCTTCTTTAATCTTCCTCTCCTCAGTCATCACTGGTCCAATATGTTGATGACTCTACTGTCATCACTATTGCTGACTCTCCCTCCAAACTCATCTCTACAACACAGACTTCCTTTAACTCCGTAGAAAGCTGACTATCTGATAACCAGCTTATCCTTAACCCCCAAAAAACTAAGCTACTGCTTTTTCTTCCTAAAAAATACAACCACATTAAGTCCACTTTCACAATCCTGTCCCTTAATAACACACACGAGGTGGAAACTACACTCTTTGGTGTCTTCATTGACGACCAACTTAAATTCGATTTACACATTAACAACTGTATCAAGAAAACTCATTAGAAACTAGGGCTCCTCTACTGCAACAAAAAGTTTCTCACCAGTGAAGCTAAAGTAAACCTCTCTTATTCCTACCTCCTACCCAGTCTATTTTATGGCTCTCAAATTCTTACTTGCCTCAACTCCACACTCCTTACCAAACTTGAATCTACCTACAACAAGATAGCCATATTTGCAGCACATCAAACTTACAAGTCACATCACTGTCTCTCACTCAAACACCTGAACTGGCTTGAACTACCTCACCAGCTTCTTCTCCCTCAACTCCAGATCATCCACTCCAATCTTTATCAGCCTTCTTACTGTCCTACCCTACCATCTGTTATTTCCCACTATTCACCTGCTAGATCCCTCAGAGCTCTAACCTATGTCTGCTACAAATTCACAAACCTAAAACTAAGAAAGGATGTATTCTCTAGAGCTATAATCCTTCCAAGGCATGGAACAAACTCCTACTAAAGATCAGGTCACTCAAGCAATTTAGTCAGTTCAAGCTAGCCACTAAAGAATACCTGTTAAGCCAATGGACCTGCCTCTGTAACACCCCCCCCATTAAACAGCATATCAACCCTAACTGCACACCTCTATCTGCTCCCAACCTATGTACCTTTCTCTAACTCTCTAGACCTTGTCTCACATTAACTTCTCTATCCTAAGCACATTACATAATTCTTATCTGGATAACGTCTAGTGACAAAACTGTTAGTCCTGAATGATGTAGGATTCTAAATCTGACAGACATAATGATTAGTTTACTGTAGTAAATCCTTATTTTTTATGTATATGTTGATTTGAATATTTTCTGTAAACCAGTTGTTGTTTTTTACTTATCTTTGTAAATTCTATTCTGTAGAACATGTGGAGCTTTTCTCCCCAGGCCTCCACTGAAAAAGGGCTACTAGGCTTAGTTGGACAAACCCGGTCAACAAATGTAAAATAAATAAACAGATATTATTTGTATTTTTTTTAAATGTGCACATGCATACCCTTCTATTGGCATGCTCAAAAACTACCAGTGTAAATAAATTGCCATGGAGACTTTCATGTTATCAGGACCTACCATGGATGAGTTTGTGCATGCCTCTGTCTCTCACCCCTTGTGTGTGCGTGTGTGTAAGTATGTATACACGAGCACACACACATGCTTTCATATTTATCAGTGTATGCATGAGTGTTACACTTTCTTAGACCTGTAAATCTGAAACATCTGTTTGATTTTAGTCTTACTCATAATGTGAAGGTGCAGTCCTCTGTCTTCTTTGCCTGATTTGACCACTTAACTTTTATCATGAGTAAACTTGGTGCTGCATGATGTTCATCGTGTTACACTGCTGCAGTCATTACACTTGGGTTATCCTGCTGTCAGGCAGTTCCCCAGTCGGCCTGAGTTCCAAAGTCTTGGTCCGGCGTCGGTTGCTGTTGCCTCCTCCCTGACGTCAGTGCAACAGGGGTATATAAGATGCAGCCGAAGCCATTTTCTTCCATCTTTCTTGCCTAGCGGT
This sequence comes from Protopterus annectens, assembly GCF_019279795.1. Lineage (NCBI taxonomy): Eukaryota > Metazoa > Chordata > Ceratodontiformes > Protopteridae > Protopterus > Protopterus annectens. The sequence continues at coordinate 124,505,723 of NC_056732.1, read as the reverse complement.
GCCCGAAGCAGAAGCAGTTCACAAGTGCCGGTCGGCCGACTCCTGAGATTTTCATTCCGAATCCAGAACCGAAGTCTTCTACAAAGCTAAGTACCCCATTGGGGAAACTTTTTCGTCCCTCAGACTGATGTCAGTAAAAGTTAATAACTGTATTTCTTGTGGGAAGCAAATACTTCATAAGGATTTCCACTCCTATTGTATTCCATGCCTAGGCCCAGACCACGACGTCACTGGTTGTCGGTTTTGTGCTAGGTTTAACAAGTGCACTATTAAACGTCGATTTGATTTTGCCCGACATTATTTTGGCAGAAAATTCAATTACACCATGTCGTCGGAACTTCCGATGACCGGAATACATAAAAAGCACAAAGACAAGGACAGGCATCCGAGGCCCAAAACTGATGATGAAGCCTCTTCTAGGCCGGTCGCCGGTTCTCCGGTTTTCAGCGAGGCGCCTACGCAGCCCCTGACGACCGCTTCCACAGAACCACAGACTGCCTCTGACTCCCACGTGCAGCTGGCTGGGCCTTCGGACGCTCTAGGTTTTCAGCCTACCGAAACTAACCCTTCAGAGGGAACCGAAGTAGCTGAGCAATCCACTGCCTCAGAGGGTGTTTTCAGACCTACCCAGTTAAACATTAAACCCTCTGCTAAGTCTAAGGCCCCCTTAAAAACAAGGAAACAGATACAGCATTCTCCAGGACAGGCTTCCATGCCTAAGAAACAAATGCTGAAAATGGCCGAAGACCTAATCACCCCGATCAGGGGGTCCCATCCCACTCCTGATAAAAGGCCCAGACAGGATGCAGACTATGAATCTTCTGACTAGGTGTCTATTTCTTCAGATTCATCCTCAGACCCCCTTATGAGGATTCTGATGCTGAGGAATCAATTCCATCAGCCTCTCCACCTGAGGACTATTCCTTTGGGGAGACATTACATACCATGAGGGAGCATTTCCATTGGGAAGGCCAGGATTACTTAGAATCCAAGAAAAGGCTCAGAGACTTACTTTTATTGCCTCAACACAGACCCCTTGCTATTCCGCCAGTGTTAGATATTGTGGATGATGTGTACACTGAATCCAGCTTAAACCCTAACTCCTTACCTCCAGCCCCAGTTAAACCAGATAGATATTACAGAGTCCCTGACTCTCACAAATTTATGTAGAAAAGCCCTGATGTTCATCGTGCTATACTGCTGCAGTCATCACACTTGGGTTATCCTGTCGTCAGGCGGTCCCACAGTCGGCCGAATCCCAAAGTCCTGGTCTGGCGTCGGTTGTCGTCGCCTCTTCCCTGACGTCAGTGCGACAGGGGTATAAAAGAGACAGCCGACGCCATTTTCCTCAATCTTTCTTGGAGCGTGGTGCCCGAAGCAGAAGCAGTTCGCAAGTGCCGGTCGGCCAGCTCCTGAAATTTTCAAATCGAGTTTCAGCCCGAAGTCTTCTCTAAAGCTAAGTACCTTGTTGGGGAAACTTTTCTTGCCTCAGACCGATGTCAGACAAAGTTAATAATTGTATTTCTTGTGGGAAGCAAATACCTCATAAGGATTTTCATTCTTATTGTATTCCTTACCTAGGCCCAGACCACGACGTCTCTGGTTGTCAGTTTGGTGCTAGGTTCAACAAACGTACAATTAAGCATCGGGCAGAATTCGCCCAGCATTATTTTGGCAGAAAATTTAACTATAGCATGCCGTCGGAGCAACCGACATCAGCAGTGATTAAAAAACGCAAAGATAAGGACCAGCAGCCAAGGCCAAGACCAGATACCGAGGCCTCAGCAAGGCCTGACGCCAGTTCTCCGGTTTTCAGCGAGGCGCCTTCGCAGTCCCTGACTACCGCTGATTCAGAATTTCTGACGGCATCCCAAACCGAAACAGTTGGGCCTCAGGATCCGGTTCCACCTCACTCCTCGGACGCCAGCCCTGACGGGGATCTGGAAATTTTGGATAGGCCTTCGGTCTCAGAGGGTGCTTTCAAACCGACAACTGCCTCTGCCAAGTCTCATGCTAAGCTCAAAGCCCCCTTGAAAGTTAGAAAACCGGGGACACCCCCCCCATAGGCCCCTATGCGTAAAAAACAGATGCTTAAGATGGCCGAGGATTTAATTACCCTTATCAGGGGATCCCAACCCCCACCTGACAAAAGGCCTAGATTGGAGGAAGATTATCCTTCCTCTGACCAAGCATCCATTTCCTCAGGCATCTCTGACGACCAGGATTACTCCTTCCCTCCTTATGAAGACTCAGATGCTGAAGAGTCCATTCCCTCTGTCTCCCCCCTGAAGACTACTCTTTTGGGGAAACTTTACACACCATGAGGGAACACTTCCACTGGGAAGGCCAAGATTACTCTGACTCCAAGAAAAGACACAGTGAGTTTCTTCTTCTTCCACAGCATAGACTCCTGGCAATCCCTCCAGTTTTAGACATTTTGGATGATGTTTTCTCTGAATCCAGTTTAAACCCAGATTCCTTACCTCCAGCGCCAGCTAAACCAGACAGATACTACCGAGTTCCTGATACTCATAAGTTTCTATACAAAAGCCCTAATGCAGACCCCGAGACCATTTCCCAGGGTCCCAAAGGGGTTAAGGCCTCTACTGCTAAGAATCCACTTCCTTCTGAAAGAGATTCCAGAGCATTAGAAAGATGGGGAAAGAAAGTGTATACGTCTGCCCCTTTGGCCATGAGGGCATTAAACTGCCAATTCCACATGCTAAAATACCAACAGTATTTGATTACACAGTTAAAGCAGAAGCTGATCCCTCAGACAGATCAACTAGATTTGAAAGAGATGCAGGATTTGCTGCATGCAGCAGAACCGGTGGGAAAACATACCTTACAATGTGGTTTTGATTCATTGGAAGCCTCATGTAGAGCAGCTGTCACAGGGTCTGTCATACGTAGGCATGCTTGGCTTAAAGAACAAGCCTTACCAGAACATGTCAAAGCAAAGTTATTGGATGCCCCATTGCAGAAAGATGTGTTATTTGGTGTCAAAGCAGAGAAAGTTTTGAAGAAAATGGAAGAAAAGGCAAAATCTATGCAAACAGTTAAAGATTTTTTACAGGTACAACCTCCTCGTTTCAGCAGAAACTGGCCATCAAAAAACTGGTCCTTTCCTGCATCAGACAGACCCCAAAGAGGTAGGTACAGGCGCCCAAGGGGCAGAGGCCAGCCACAAGGTTCTTTCAGGCCTAGACAATGGCATACAGCAACTCCAAGAGGTGGAGACGAAAGATCTCAACCCTTCAGGAAACAAACACAATGACTTCCCTCTTCGCCTGCCAAGCAAAATTGCCCTGACAGCACCTTTGGGTGGAAAACTGGCTTTATTTCCACAAAATTGGCACATCATAACAAAGGACAAATGGATTCTGGATATTATTACCCGAGGCTACAGATTTCACTTCCACACTTTACCTCGGATGAGAGGCATGCCAAATCTGCCTCCAAACCAATGGACAGAGGCTCAAATGCAAATTTCAGCTCTCATGGATATGAAAGCAATTCAAAAGGTACCTACAGAAGAGCAAGGTCAAGGTTTTTACTCAAGACTGTTTCTAGTCCCAAGAAAGGACAAAGCCTGGAGGCCCATCATAGACCTCTCAATTCTGAACACATACCTGGAGGTACCCAAATTCAAAATGCTCACACTACAGCAGCTCCTTCCCATGCTGGGCAAGGAGTCTTGGCTGGTAACGTTGGACCTCAAAGATTTATACCTGTATGTCCCTATCAGACAAGATTGCAGAAGATACCTCAGATTTTTGGCAGGTACAATGCATTATCAATTCTCTGCATAGCCCTTTGGCTTATCTACTGTGCCCAGAGTATTTACGAAATGCCTGGCATCAGTAATTGCATATTGCAGACAACGAGGACTACAAATTTATCCATATCTGGATGACTGCCTGATCCAAGAGGACAGCAAGGACATTCTGTTGCAGTATCTGACATTTGTAACAAAGCTGCTCAGTTGCCTAGGGTACACAGTAAACAAAAAGAAGTCAAAACTAATACCCTCGCAACAGATAATATTCCTGGGTGCCAGCTTAAATACAACAGCCCAGATGGCTTACCTTACGCCAGACAAACAAAAACAATTGACTCAATACTTCAAAAAGCTAGCAACCTTTACCCAGCTCACTGCAAGGAAAATCCTGCAGGCATTGGGGTTCATGGCATCATGCATTCAACTAATCCCATATGCAAAGCTGCATATGAGAAAATTACAATGGTACCTGAAAAGTGTATGGTCTCAACACAGGCACAGCCTCGAAACAAATTTACCTATCATTCCCTGCCTTCAAAAAGAGTTCCTATGGTGGGCTCAAGCATGTCAAACGAACAAGGGTCTTCCTTTCGTCTTACCTCCAGCAAACCAAACCATGACAATAGATTCTTCAGACTACGCCTGGAGAGCACACATGGCAGGACAGTGCATACAGGGCAAATGGTCTGCAAAACAAATGCATCTTCACATCAACCAAAAGGAGATGCTAGCTGTGCAAAATGCACTGACAGCCTTCAAGGACCTCTTGCATCCAGGACAACTTCTAATAAGGACAGACAACACCACAGTTATGTGGTACATAAACAAACAGGGAGGAACACACTCCTACCCTTTATGCAGACAGGCTATGACCTTGTGGAACACAGCTTTGACCTACCAAGTACAACTACAAGCACAATTCCTGCCAGGAAAGGAAAACCTATTGGCAGACAAATTAAACAGAAATATGGTAGACCCTCACGAGTGGAGACTACACCCGCAAGTATTTTCAATGATAACTCAAAGATGGGGATGTCCAGACATAGATCTATTTGCCTCCCCCAACAATTGCCAATTACAAAAATTCTGCACAAGGACTTATCACTCCCTAGCCTGGAAAGTGGACGCTCTATTATTCAGTTGGACAACACTGACAGTCTATGCCTTCCCTCCACTACCTCTATTGACTAAGGTATTATTGAAGGTCAGATCAGAGAGACCAGAAATGATCCTCATTGCTCCGGACTGGCCACGCCATCACTGGTACCCATTACTAAGGAACTTGACTCACAGCCCTCCATGGATCTTGCCTCAATTCCCACTACTGTTGACTCCAAACCCATCACAGCCAGCTCAGAACTTTAAATTTAGCTGCATGGAGAATTCCTTAAATTATCAATCAACACTTCTCTCAAAGGACGTCCTGAATGTAATTATGGAGGCCAGGAGGCCCAGCACCAGGAAGACTTACTCAGACAAATAGAAAAGATTTTGTGCATGGCACCAGGCTAAAGGTCAAAATCCTTGGACACCAAACATTCCTCACATACTGCAATACCTAACTGAGATGCTACACAAAGGCCTTTCCTTCTCCTCCATTAAGATCCAAGCTTCAGCCATTTCGGCTCACTATAATACGGATCCCCCAATTTTTTCACACCCTTTACTTAGGCAGTTTCTCAGAGGGGCTAAGAATACCAACACCAACTTGGGACCTGAACTTCGTTTTAGAAAAGTTAACACTACCTCCTTTCGAACTAGCTTTCTCAGCAGAACTACAATACTTAGTCTTGGAAAACAGCCTTGTTACTGACTATTACCTCAGCATGCAGCGTCTCAGAACTACAGGCACTTATGGCAGTGGAACCTTTCATCATTTTCCATCAGGACAGAGTCTCTTTACGAACTAACCCTACCTTCATGCCCAAGGTAGTATCCAGTGTGGCTTTGAATCAGACCATTCATTTACCCACCTTTTATCCTAACCCACAGAATAAAGGAGAAAGGCTCCTTCACTCTTTGGACATTCACAGACAGCTACGTTACTATTTAGATAAGACAAAGATCTTCAGAAAAACTGACCAACTCTTTGTATCATATGCTGCAGGTTCACAAGGAAAGGCTATTTCAAAACAGACCATCTCCAAATGGATAGCACATTGTATCCGCTTTTGCTACTCGCACCATGGGAAGGCAGTGCCTGTCAATATTAGATCGCATTCTACCAGGGCTACTGCAACCAGCAGCCTTTCTCAGAGGGTTCCAACCAAAGACATTCTGGAGGCAGCTACTTGGAGTTCATTGCACACCTTTACCAAGCACTACCACCTTCCATTATACTCAAAACCAGAGCTGGTTTTGCCACTGCAGTTCTGCAGGGCATCCTAGCATCACCTAACCCAGTTTAGTACCAGCCACCCTTCCATAGCTTTGGGATTCTACCCAAGTGTGATGACTGCAGCAGTATAGCACGATGAACATAGTACAGTTTTGTACCTACCATAAATGTAGATGTTCGAGTGGTTATACTGCTGCAGTCCAGGTTACCCTCCCTCCATCCCCTCTACATACCAGGGTGTTAGTTACAACTCCATGTACATCAATCTATTGGATGCATGTCTATATGGTGTATTTGTTTACAGCTAGTACTATTGCTTATCTACTAAGGTATTGTTGCATAACTATTGTATTGCCTTCCTAGTTGGGGGCACCTGACATCTGTGGCAAGAAAAACTGAAGAAAATGGCGTCGGCTGTCTCTTTTATACCCCTGTTGCACTGGCGTCAAGGAAGAGGCGATGACAACCAACGCCGGACCAGGACTTTGGGATTCGGCCGACTGCGGGACCGCCTGACGACAGGATAACCCAAGTATGATGACTGCAGCAGTATAACCACTCGAACATCTACATTTATGGTAGGTACAAAACTGTACTTTGCTGACCCCGAAACTATTTCTCAGGGACCCAAAGGGATTAAGGCCTCATCAGCAAAAAACCCAGTTCCCTCTGACAGAGATTCCAGAGCATTAGACAGATGGGGAAAGAAAGTATATATGTCTGCAACTTTAGCAATGAGAGCCTTAAATTGCCAGTTTCACATGCAAAAATATCAGCAATTTTTGATATCTCAGTTGAAACAAAATATGCTTCCAGATTCAGATCCTCCTAACTATAAAGAAATGCAGGATTTATTGCATGCAGCTGAACAAGTGGGAAAACATACTTTGCAATGTGGGTTTGATTCCTTAGAGGCCTCCTGTAGAGCAGCAATTACAGGCTCTGTCATTAGAAGGCATGCTTGGTTAAAAGAACATACGTTACCAGATCATGTTAAGGCAAAATCTATGCAAACGGTGAAGGATTTCCTACAGGTTCAGCCTCCTCATTTTAGCAGAAATTGGCCAACAAAGAATTGGTCATTTCCAGTCACAGACAGGCCTTAAAGGGGCAGATACAGACATCCAGGAGGTAGAGGTCAAGCACAAGGTCCTTACAGGCCTCGACAATGGGGTACACCAGGCCAAAAAGAAGGGGAAGACCAGCCACAACCTTATAAAAAGCAGCCTCAATGCACTTTCTATCACAGTTGGCATTGCATTACCAAAGACAAATGGGTTCTCAACATTGTATCTCAAGGTTACAGGTTCCACTTTCACACTCTGCCAAGGTTAAAAGGAATGCCAAATCTGCCGCCAAATCAATGGGCAGAGGCTCAAAAACAAATTACAGCAGTCATGGACATGAGAGCTATTCAAAAGGTACCACCACAGGAGCAAGGACAAGGATTTTACTCAAGACTCTCTCTGGTTCCCAGAAAGGACAAAGCCTGGAGACCCATTCTGGATCTTTCTTCTCTAAACACTTATCTGGATGTTCCAAAATTCAAAATGTTGACACTACAGCAGCTTCTTCCCATGCTGGGCAAGAAAGCTTGGCTCGTGACTTTGGACCTCAAGGAGGCATACCTGCATGTCCCTATCAGACAAAACTGCAGAAGATAACCAGAAACCAAACGACAAGACCAGTAAAATCCGTTTATTCAGTTCACTCTAGCGCCTCGGCCACAGTAAGTCTTCAAGGAGTAAAATACTACACACTCTACACAGGTTATATAATCACATTAATTAACACAATAAAATACATCAATTAATCAATCACTTTAAAACACAGAATATTCAGTTGAATTAAATAACACTTCTCCACCTGCAATCTGCATTTAAACCTCTAGGACACAATGTACCATACTTCAAAATAAAAACAGTTTCTTTCTTTAAAAGTAACTTTTCAACAACATTCACATCAGATTCTTCAGCAGCCACTTGCTGCAAAACAGTTGCTTGTAAAGTGTCATTTAATCCATTGTGATATTCAAAAAAATGATTAGCTAGTGGACTCTCCTTTTTATTGTTCCTAATATCCCTTAGATGTTCAAGTATTCTAACCTTGAACATTCTTTTGGTCTGACCAATATAAAACTTGTTGCAACCACACCTTACAGCATAGATTACCCTATTTGTCCTGCAACTGAATATTCCATTTGAAACAAAAATTATATTATTAATCTTACTAAATGTTCTATATATATGAGAACAGCAACTACAATTTCCACAAGGGAACGTACCCATCTCCCTTATTTGCAATGATATTTTACACTCAGGTCTATAAAATTTTGTATGTACTACCATATCTCGAATATTCTTCCCTCTTTTATAAGAGAACATTAATTTTTTCTTTAATAATTTATCCAGTTCACCAAAATTATATAGAAATTCCCAAAAATATAAGATACTTTTTTTGATCTTATTACTACAAACGTTATAAGTTGACACGAAAAAACTGCAGAAGATACCTCATATTTCTAGCTGGTTCAATGCACTTATCAATTCTCTGCACTGCCCTTTGGCTTATCTACTGCACCCAGGGTCTTCCCAAAGTGCCTGGCACCAGTAATTGCATTTTGCAGGCAAAAAGGAATTCAAATTTATCCATACCTGGATGACTGCCTGATTCAAGCAGAGAGCAAGGACATTCTTCTAAAGCATCTGGCATTCGTAAAAAAGTTAAGTTGCCTGGGGTACACAGTAAATGAAAAGAAATCAAAACTAGTGCCTTCACAACAGATAATATTCCTGGGTGCCAGCTTGAACACAACGGCCCAGATGGCTTATGTCACGCCAGACAAGCAAGGACAACTGACTCAATACTTTCAGTTGATGGCAACAAAGACCCAACTCCCTGCAAGAAAAATTCTGCAGGCCTTGGGCTACATGGCATCTTGCATACTACTAATTCCATATGCCAGACTGCATATGAGGAAACTACAATGGTACCTAAAGAGTGTATGGTCTCAACACTGTCAAAGTTTGGAAACAGTTATACCACTTATTCCTTGCCTTCAACAGGAATTTTGATGGTGGGCTCAAGCTTGTCACCTCAACAAGGGACAGCTTTTTACTCAACCCACAGCCAGGCAAACACTGACAACAGATGCATCGGATTACGCCTGGGGAGCACACATAGCAGGAAAATGTATTCAGGGCGAGTGGCCCACAGAGCAAAGGCATCTTCACATCAATCAAAAAGAGATGCTAGCTGTACAAAATGCACTTATAGCTTTCAAGGACATGCTGTATCCAGGACAACACCACAGTTATGTGGTACATAAACAAGCAAGGGGGCACACACTCCTACCCCCTCTGCAGACAAGCCATGACCTTGTGGAACACAGCTCTAGACTACCAAGTTCATCTGCAAACACAATTCCTGCCAGGAGAGAAAACACACTGGCAGACGACCTAAGCAGAAACATCATGGATCCCCTGAATGGGAATTGAATCCACAAATATTCAGAATGATAACACAAAAATGGTGGAGCCCGGACATAGATCTGTTTGCATCCCCAATGAACTGTCAGCTACATAAATTCTGCACAAGGAGTTACCATCCACAAGCATGGAAAGTGGATGCCCTTTCATTCAGCTGGAAAAACCTGCAAGTATACACTTTCCTTCCTTTTCCTCTCCTTCCAAAGGTACTCATAAAAGCCAGGCAAGAAGAGCCAAAGATGATCCTGATTGCACCAGACTGGCCACGCCAGCACTGGTACCCAATCTTAAAGAACTTAGCACAAGAACCACCCTGGATTTTACCTCATATTCCACATTTGCTGACACAGCACAACAATCAGATACTTCACAGCCAGCTAAAGACCTTAAACCTAGCTGCATGGAAAATTCCTTAGTCAAGCAAGCAATGCCTCTCTCCAAAGCTGTTATGGATGTCATTCTGGAGGCCAGAAGGCCTAGCACCAGGAAAGCCTACTCGGATAAATAGAAGATATTCTGTGCCTGGAACCAGGCACACAGCCTTGACCCTCTTGTTCCCAAACATTCCTCAGGTACTTCAATATTTAACTGAGATGCTGGACAAGAGCCTCTCCTTCTCTTCCATCAAGATCCACGCCTCAGCCATTTCTGTGCATTACAACATGTATCCTCCATTTTTTTCTAATCCTTTGCTCAAACAGTTCCTCAGAGGGGCTAAAAACATAAGACCACCCCGTAGAGCACCAACCCCAACTTGGGACCTCAACTTTGTTTTGGAAAAATTAACTTTACCTCCTTTTGAGCCAGCTAACACAGCAGAATTAAAATACATCTCTTGGAAAACTGCTCTGCTGCTGGCAATAACATCAGCATGAAGAGTTTCAGAATTACAGGCACTAATGGCAGTGGAACCTTTCCTCATTTTCCACCAGGACAGGGTGTCTTTAAGAACTAACCCTACGTTTATGCCAAAGGTGGTATCAAGTGTGTCTCTAAACCAAACTATTCACTTGCCAACTTTCTCTCCAAAACCACAGAACAAAGGGGAGAGACTACTACATTCTTTGGACATTCACAGGCAGTTATGCTTCTACTTGGACAAAACCAAAGCTTTCAGAAAATCTGAGCAATTATTGGTAGCATATGCTGCAGGAGCACAGGGAAAAGCCATTTCAAAACAGACCATCTCAAAATGGATAGGACATTGTATACGTTTCTGCTATACTAACCATGGGAAACCTGTACCTAGCAGCATCAGATCTCACTCCACCAGGGCAACAGCCATCTCAACTGCCTACCTCAGAGGAGTACCTACCAAGGATATTTTGGAAGCAGCAACATGGAGTTCTGTGCATACCTTCACCAAGCATTACCATTTGCCTTTATACTCCAAATCCAGAGCTGGCTTCGCCAGTGCTGTGCTCCAGGGCCTTATAGCCACCCCTAATGCCTTATAGAACCAGCCTCCCTACCTCAGCTTTGGGATTCCACCCAAGTGTAATGACTGCAGCAGTGTAACACGATGAACATAGTACAGTTTTGTACCTACCATAAATGTAGATGTTCGAGTGTAAACACTGCTGCAGTCCAGGTTACCCTCCCTCCTTCCCCTCTTACTTGCTGGTACGTACCTATGTCTTCTACCCTTTACTACCTATGTGGAGTATTTGCTGGTAACTGAAAGTTGTTGTTTGCTTTTCTTATGTATGTTTTATTAGCAATTTGATTTGCCTACCTATTTGGGGGCACCTGACATCAGGGGCAAGAAAAACTGAAGAAAATGGCATTGGCTGCATCTTATATACCCCTGTCGCACTGACGTCAGGGAGGAGGCGACAGCAACCAACGTTGGACCAAGACTTTGGAACTCAGGCCGACTGGGGAACCGCCTGACGGCAGGATAACCCAAGTGTAATGACTGCAGCAGTGTTTACACTCGAACATCTACATTTATGGTAGGTACAAAACTGTACTTTTTGTCTTCTTGTGTGGGTGTGAGTTCATTCTGATTTAATGCATCATATCTTTCTTATTTATAAATTAACACAAAGACCATTTTAAAATAAGGGAAAAAACTTTTTCCACACATCTGCAAGGTAATTATTTGGCTAGTGTAGTAACTGTACTAGCCAATAATTATACTGCAGCTTTCAATTAAAATTAAGGAGGAGTTTAACCCAGAAGTCATAAGTATTACTATGTTAGCATTCTTTCTCATTTCTACTCCACTAATATAGCAAAAGGACATGGGTAGCCAACCTACATATTATTAATGATTACGATGCTTATTCAGCAATGTCTAATCATATGACTAGAAACTTCTTGGAAGTGCAGACACAAGGAAGTTCAGAGATTTTTTTTTTTTTTTTTGCAGATATAGCTTTATTTTACTTTTTGGCAGGAAACTGAGTACGGCTCTGGGCAGTGTTAGGTAGTACACACACTGTCCATCTCTGTGTAGATTTTTTTATTCTTTAAACATTATTGATGTTGGGGGAGGGTACTGTTGTAGCAGCTTAAATACATTTCATTTATTTATTGTACATTTGTTTATTTTTACTTTTTTTTTCTACATTACCTAGGACTTTTTTCCCCAATTTTGGTGATCACAAGTGATCACCATAAATTGTCTGTTTACAAAGCAGTTGGTGGATGAAAGCAAAGGGCAGTGAGGATGATCGCAATAAAATGATCATTGCTGTGACTTGATGGGGAATGGAAAGGATAGGTACAAAACATGTCGGAAAGCCCCAACGTGAAATTTATTTGCTATTCTTTCTTCACTTTTTCTATCAGGAAACCAGATAGCCATGTAGTCAGTGGTAAACCATACATACTGTCTGTATGTAGAACCGTACACTGTCTGTAGAACCGTACACTTGTATTTCTTTTAATGTAATTTTTGTGGCAGTAGAGACAGAAGCAGGATGCCATGCAGTAGTAAATGGAAATGCACAACTGTGCCTGTTATTTCACCACATTTGTAAATCACACATGACAGGTGTTTACCAGAAATGGCTATGTGTTTTTGTGGTTGTGTATAGAAAAGCAAAGCACAATAACATGAGTACTTCTGAAAGATTGTTTATTATGTTTTGTTGAAGTGGACAGTATCTCTTAAAGAGCAACCTGGCCATTATATGTATACAAGACGCTCTCCTCCAAAAAAAGGAAGCCAATCTGGTGGTCCTCTGTCAGAAGGAAGAAACTGTTGCAGAAAAAGGTGAAGTCCCAAGACTGGAAAAACTACCTTATTAGCCTCAACAAAAAGTTGAGATCCCTCATCAAAACCTCTAAAGCCAGCTGTTGTTGTTGTTAAGTCTTTCGGCTTTTCCCGGTTAGGGGTTGCCACAGCGGAACTCTGGTCCGCTAATTATTGGCAGTAGATATTTACATGCCGAGTTGCCAGCCCTGATGCACAACCTTCAATGAAGGCACGCCCATTCACGCATGTCTCCACACAGAAGATGCTCTAGCTGAGAATCGAACAGGACAACGTCTTACTGTGAGGCGACAACGCTACCGCAGCAAAGACATAATTGCAGCAGTCACTAAAAACTACCACAAAGCCTTCTATAGTTATATCAAGAGTCTCCATGGCAATACCCAGGTTTGCTCTGAGTTACTGCACAATGGTACCTCCTATACTGAGCCAACAGATATTGCCAACATACTGGCCGACAGATTCAGTGCCAACTTTACCCCTACCCCCCCCCCCCCCTTAAGGACCAGTTACAATAATGGAGGAATGCCAGGCACCCAGCAATACTGCAGCACAGGTTAAAGCTGCATTGTCCAAGGCCAAGAATACAGCTTCTATGGGACCTGAAAATTTCCCTGGATGTGTTCTACATGAACTACAAAGTGAACTGGCACCACATCTGTGTGTGTGTGCTCTGTTCAATCACAGCCTCACTTCAGGCTTTGTCCCTACCGAATGGCGCACTGATACAGCCACCCCTCTCCATAAAGGGGGAGTGACTACAGACCCTGGGAATTATCGCCCCATTAGCCTGACAAGTCTGATATGTAAGGCTATGGAGTGCATCATCATGGACCTAATTAACAAGGAAATAGGGAATCTGTTTACAGTCAAACATTACATAGCTCATGTAAGTCCTGCCTTCCTTTAAACCTCATTCCTCTCCTTTATGTATTGTTCCCACAATTCCCATTTTTCCTATGTAGTTTGCTCCTACCTTTTCTAAAGATCTTAATTCCAGTTGTTTTATCTCTATTGCAATGTTCACTGTTTCTAATGCAGTTGGTTTAGATATTGATTTCCATTTTGTAGTAATTGCTTTGTTGGCAGCTACCATAATTAGAGACATGGCCTTACCATGTCTAGACAATTCCAATTCTGTATCATAGCTCAGAAAAATCATCTCCCTCATCACACCAATCTGCCCACCCAGCTTCACTGACAGTGCATCCCGATGGAATCCTTGAAGTCCGTCAACTCGATGCACTCCCAGAAGATATATTCCCAATTACCTCTTTTTTCCCCCGTCACACCTCAACATTTGCTGTCTACTTGAGGAAAAATTCTGTGGAGTCTACTTTGGGTATAAAGTATTGCATAATGACTAAGAATCAATCAGAATAGGTTAGAAAGGATTGGGAAGAGAGATTGAATAAGCAATTTACAAAGAAACAATAAGTGGATATATGTACGTCTCTGCAAAAAGATCCAAAATCACACAAGGAATGCTGAGAACAAATCACTTTATGACGCAAAGCTTTCGGGTATGAACCCTTTCTCAATACTAAATACATACATATACACAAAGCAACTGCTTTTATACAACGTAGGTTGAAATGATATTTTTATCAACCTGTGCACATGAACATGTTTATACATTGATGTTAATAAGTGCATCTGTTGTGTACATGTATGTGTACACTTATGTTTTAATGTTTTTAGAGTTTGTATTAAACATATAGGTATATATGTATATTTTTTAATTTTTATAATTAAACATATATATGTGCTAGATTTAGATTCATATTGCTTTGAAATTTGATCATATATATGCATATGTGTAGCTTCTTTTTTAACAAATGTTTTCTTGCAGTATGTTTCTTTAAATAATTTAATTTTTTAAACTGCACATTTAAATAGGTCATGTGACTTTGGCTGCAGTCACATGACAACTTTGCTGTCTACTTGAGGAAAAAGCAGTTGCTTTGTGTATATGTATGTATTTAGTATTGAGAAAGGTTCAATCAGAATAGGTTAGAAAGGATTAAGAGAGATTGAATCAGCATTCCAAAGAAATTGTGTGATTTTATATGTACGTCTCCCAAGTATGTAAGAATATCTAGAAGATTTAGTATTTTTGCTTGGAGGTATTGTGCTTTATTTGTAGTATAGAACTTTTGATTTCACAGGGACTGTGCACTTCTCACCTGGTGAGGAGCAGGTTTCTTTAACGATTAACATCATAGACTTTTTTTTCCCTGCGTCTAACATGAAAACTAAAAGTAGCATCTGGGGTTCACTACCTGGAACTAGATTATTAAACCAAAGTGAAGTACCCACCAAAGAAAATAGTATGTCATTTTGGTCTTGGAGGCTATAATCGGGTTAGCAGTAGGCACTGTTTACTGACACTGAGCCTGTTGTTCTTTGTGTTCCTGGAATATAATGACAGCAAATGTAGTGAACTGTAGAGGCTGGAAGAAACAAGCAAGTTTGTCTTTCTCTGCCTGTTAAAGGAAGTTTCTGTACAAGGTAGTAGCAGTTGCCTTCTGGGATCAGCGAGCAGAGTGAATAATGGCTTCACAATCCTGCTACTGATTTTCATAAACTTCAGACTCTCCAGTGAGTGTCTCCAACTCCCCCCCCCCCCCAGCCTGAGTTTATAATTCACCTTGTTCCGATTTTCTTTTGACTTGAAATGTAATCAGTGCTTAGTGTAATGGTTAAAGCTTGATCTGTAACCTGTTTAGAAATTCTAACATTGTGAGAATTGCCTACCTTCATTAGTTCAATACTGCTGTACAGCAACCCACCCAAGCTGTTCATTAATTTCCACTGCTTTCAGTTGTTCCACTCAATTAACTTCCTCCACTGAAACCCACACCCAGTGTAGATGTTGCTTTTATTTGTTAACAAAGTACAGTTTTGTACCTACCATAAATGTAGATGTCCGAACAGGATAGCATCTGCAGTCCTTACAAATGGGTTGTCTTGTCGTCAGGCAGCCCTTCGGTCGGCCGGATTCCAAAGTCTGGGTCTGGCCTCGGCTGGTGTCGCACTTCACCTGACGTCATCTCTGCTGGTCTTCGGGTATAAAGGCATCAGCCAACGCCATTTTCCTCAGTGTTTCTTTCCCAAGATGCCAGTTGCCCTCTTGGAAAGCTAAATTTTTGGGTAAATGCCAATGTTTCCAAAAGGTAGAAGGCAAACACAAAAAATAAGCATGTATGTACACATATACAAACAAATACACCATAAGAGATCCCCCCCCAGCTAGCTATTAGGTGGGTAAATACCCTAGGAGTACCACAGAGGGGAAGGAGGGTGGGTAATCCTGACTGCAGATGCTATCCTGTTCGGACATCTACATTTATGGTAGGTACAAAACTGTACTATGTCCTTCAAGGATGCATCTGCAGTCCTTACAAATGGGTAGAATACCATAGCCAAACTAGGGGAGGAGGAAGAAGAATTATGGTGTAGTTAGGATCCCTTGCAAAACAGCAGTGGCAAACCCTGCTCGGGATCTAGAGTATAGAGGTAAATTATAATGCTTGGCAAATGTATGCACGGAGGTCCAAGTAGCAGCCTCAATAATGTCCTTGGTAGCCACTCCTCATAAGAAAGCTGTGGTAGTGGCTGTAGCCCTTGTAGAATGAGGCCTTATGTTCTGTGGAATTTGCTTTCCATGGTAGGAGTAACAGAATCTTATGCAATTTCCTATCCACTTGGAGATTGTCTGTTTGAAATTGCTTTTCCTTCCCTTCCTGTTGCATAAGCTACTAGAAGCTGGTCAGTTTTTCTATTGCCCTTGGTTCTGTCCAGGTAGTAGCGCAACTGTCTATGTACATCCAAGGTATGCAGCAGTCTTTCCCCTGTTCTGTGGATTGGGAAAGAAGGTAGGTAGGTGGATTGCCTGGTTTAGAAACACTCTGGATACCACCTTAGGCATAAATGTAGGATTAGTTCTCATGGACACTCTATCTTGATGGAAGATTAGGAAGGGTTGTACTGCCATTAAAGCCTGTAGTTCGAAACCCTTCTTGCTGAAGTAATTGCCAGTAGGAAAGCAGTTTTCCAGGATAGGTGTTGAAGATCTGCTGTTGCTGCTGGTTCGAATGGAGGGAGTGTCAATTTTTCTAGCACAAAGTTCAAGTCCCATGCTGGTAATGGTGGTTTCCTAGGAGGTTTTACATTCTTAATTCCTCTGAGGAACTGCCTGAGTAGAGGATGTGAGAAGACAGGGGATCAAGCTGTATTCTGCAGAAATAGCTGATGCATGTATCTTGATGGAGGAATAGGACAGGCCTGTATGGAGAAGCTCTGCCAAATACTCCAGGATGTTGGCAATATCTATCTTTGACACATCTTTCCCTCTTTCAGTACTCCAAATGACAAACCTTTTCCATTTTCCTGCATAGTTCCTTCTTGTTGAAGGTCTGCGGGCCTCAAGGATAATGTCTTTAACCCTTTGGGATAAATCTGGGTTAGTTGCTCTTGTGTAATGTTCCAGGCAGTCAGTTGCAGAGTTTTCAGGTTTGGATGCAGGATGTTGTAGTCGCTTTGAGTTAACATCAAAGGAATCAGGGGTAGTGTCCACATTCCCCCCCGAGACATGCTCCTCAGCAATGGATACCAATGTTGTCTTGGCCAATTTGGAATCAGAATTATCCTTGGACGTTCCTCTTTGATTTTCAGTAGTACCTTGTGCATCAAAGGAAGAGGTGGAAATGCATATGCTGTCAGGCCTTTCCAACTGAAGGATAGAGAGTCCACCTTCCAAGCAAGTGGGTGGTATGTCCTTGTGCAGAATTTCTTGAGCTGGTGATTGAGTGGGGATGCGAATAGGTCTATTTGTGGCATTCCCCATTTCTTTGTGATGGCCTTGAAGATGTCCGGGTGCAGCATCCATTCGTGAGCATCCGAGGTAGTTCTGCTTAACATGTCTGCTAGGATGTTTTCTTTTCCCGGTACAAATATTGCCTGTAACTGAATGTTGTAGCTCAGAGCCATATTCCATAGGTCCAGAGCCATTCGGCATAGGGGGTATGAATGAGTGCCTCCCTGTTTGTTGATGTACCACATGACTGTGGTGTTGTCTGTCCTTATCATCAATTGTCCTTCTTTGAGGAATGGTCTGAAATTCTGGATTTCTAGTTTTACTGCCAGCATTTCTTTTTGATTTATGTGCAGGTGCAGCTGATCTGGAGTCCATAAGCCTTGAAGTCCATAAGCCTTGAATGCATTTGTCCAGCATGTGGGCCCCCCAACCTAGGTCTGAGGCATCCGTTGTGATGGTTTGGCTTGTTTGAATGTTGTGGAAGGACAAACCTGGGTTTGACTGGCATGCCTGAGCCCACCATAGGAACTCTTGTTTCAGGCATGGGATTAGTGGTATTTCGGTTTCTAAGCTGTGCCTGTGTTGAGACCATAAATTCTTTAGGTACCACTGTAGCTTTCTCATATGCAGTCTGGCATGGGGGACCAGGATTATGCAGGATGCCATGAAGCCCAAGGCCTGCAGTACTTTCCTTGCTGTTAGTTTGTTCTGCTTTGTTAATGCCAAGAAGTAAAGAGGAAGTTGTTCTTGTTTTTCTGCAGTTAGGAATGCCCTCTGTTTTACTGTGTCCAATTCTGCACCCAAGAATGTTCTTGTTTTGGATGGTATCAGTCTAGACTTTTTTAAATTGACTGTGTATCCCAGGGCTTGTAGTAAGCAAATGACTCTTTGTAAGTCTTGTGTCAGCTTGTTTTTGTTGTCCGCTTGTATCAGGCAGTCGTCCAGGTATGGATAAATTTGGATTCCCTGTAGCCTGCAATGAGCGATTACTGATGCCAGGCATTTCGTGAACACTCTGGGCGCAGTAGATAAGCCAAAGGGCAATGCTGAGAATTGATAATGCTCTGATCCTGCAAGAAATCTGAGGTATCTTCTGCAATTTGGTCGTATGGGGACGTGCAGGTATGCCTCCTTGAGATCTAGAGTTACCAGCCAACACTCCTTGCCCAGCATGGGAAGAAGTTGCTGTAGGGTCAGTATTTTGAATTTTGGAACAATGATGAATGTGTTTAAAGCGGACAGGTCGAGAATAGGTCTCCAACTTTTCTCTTTTCTCGGTACTAGGAAGAGTCTGGAGTAAAATCCTTTGCCCTGTTCTGTAGGTGGTACCCTTTCCACAGCTCTCATCTTTGTTAATTGAGCTATTTATTTTAGAGCTTCTGTCTTTTGATTTGGTGGTAGGTTTGGCATTCCTCTTTTTACTGGTAAGGTGTGGAAATGAAACCTGTAGCCTTGGTCTATAGTTTGCAAAATCCACTTGTCTCTTGTGATATAGTGCCAATTTTTTGAAAATAAGGCTAACTTTCCGCCTAAGGGTGCTGCTATTTGTTCCCTGGTAGGCGGTGTCAGAGCCAAGTCACTGTGATTGTCCGGTTGCAGTGGTAGTGGTTGTATTTGTGCCTCGTTGGTTATTGCCTTGCCACTGGCGTCCCCTGTAGGCACCTCCTCTGGATTGATTTCTGCCTCTGGAACGCCTATTCCTGCCTCTCTGAGATTTAGAGGAGTCTGGAAAGGACCAATTTTTGGAAGGCCAGTTCCTGCTAAACCTTGGGGGCTGAACCTGTAAGAAATCTTTAACTGTTTGTACAGATTTTGCCTTCTCTTCCATTTTCTTCATTATTTGTTGGGCAGGAGAACCAAATAGACTGACCTTATCCATAGGAGCATCTAATAGCTTTGCTTTAACATGATCCGCAAGACCTGTTCTTTCAACCATGCATGCCTTCTTATAACTGTGCCAGTCATGGCTGATCTAAATGAAGCCTCCAGTGCATCATAGCCACATTTTAAAGAATGGTTACTAACCTGCTGAATGTTATTCACCATTTCTAAAACATATTTCTTATCTAAGGAATCATCAGAGGACAGTTTCTTAGTTAACTGATCAAGCATAAACTCTTGGTATTGGATCATATGAAACTGACAGTTCAAAGCTCTAGCTGAGAGAGTAGCAGAGGTGTATACTTTTTACCCCATCTCTCTAAGGACCTGGATTCCCTTTCAGAAGGGAGAGGGTTTTTCGCTGAGGTCGGCTACTGCCTTAGGCCCCTGGGAGATAGTCTCAGGATCTGCAAGAGGAGCCTTGTATAAGTGGTGATGAGTGTCCGTACCCTGTAAAACCTATCGGGCTTGGCAGGGGCTGGAGGTAAAGTATCAGGAGCAGTGCAAGCATCATTAAATGCATCATCCACAACAGGAAGAACTGGAGGTATAGCCAAGGGCCTATGTTATGTAAGTGTAGGAAGGTCCTAGGCCTGTTTCTTGACTCTGAGAAATCTTGTCCCTGCCATTTGAATTGCTCTCTCATGGCATGTAAGGTTTCCCCAAAGGAAAATTCCTCTGGTGGAGAGGCAGAAGGTATAGATTCTTCAGCATTGGAATCTTCATAAGTAGAAAAAGGAGCCTCTGGATGGTCTGTATTGTCTGTATCATCAGAAGAGTCATCTGAGGACACTGGCTCAGGGGGCTCTGCTCTAGGTCTCTTTTCTGGAGGTTGAGAGGCCCTGTCTGGGTGAGATTGGGATCCCCTTATTAAAGAGATGAGATCCTCTGCCAGAGTAAGCATTTGGGAACTGGAACTGGGCCTGTGAGAGGGGGGCTTAACAGGCACAGACTTAGCAGATTTGGCTGCTTTAGCCCTGGCAAAGGCCTTTATAGACATGGCTGCAGGAGGCCTAGTAGCACCACGTGCTGGGGTAGAGACATCCAAAGGGATGGTGTCCGATAATTCTAGAGAAACCACATTAGTAGGCAAAACTTCAGAGGCCGATTCAACTAGGGTAGCAGGGGCCTCGGTAGTAGTCATGGATTCGGCTGAAGATTGACCCGTTTGCTCGGTTTCGGCTGAAACCGAGACACTCGCAGTTTGCTTAACCGTGGTTTCGGCCAAAACCGCGGACCGCGAGTGTCGGTATTTTTCTTTGTGTTTCTTAACAATTTGAGAAGTCGGAGGATCCGACGGCATAATGTACGCAAAATCTGAGCCGAAAAACTGTTCAGCAAACTCCGACCGATGCCTAAGCGTTCGTCGGTTGAAGGAAGCACAGGCTAAACAGGCTGCTACGTCGTGGTCTGGGCCTAAACAAGGTAAGCAGTAAGAGTGGAAATCTTTATGAGGTATTTGTTTCCCACAAGTTAAACAGTTATTCACTTTTTCTGACATCGGCTGAGGCAAGAAAGGGTCCCCAACGGGTACTTAGCTTTTAGAAGTCTTCGAAGTAGTATTCGGTAGTAGTAATCTCTGGATCTGACCGACCGGCACTTGTGAACAGCTTCTGCTTCGGGCGCCACGCGGCAAGAAAGACAGAGGAAAATGGCGTCGGCTGATGCCTTTATACCCGAAGACCAGCAGAGATGACGTCGGGTGAAGTGCGACACCAGCCGAGGCCAGACCCAGACTTTGGAATCCGGCCGACTGAAGGGCTGCCTGACGACAGGACAACCCATTTGTAAGGACTGCAGATGCATCCTTGAAGGACATCAGTGCTTACTTGAGGCTTGTATTCAGTTGTTCAGGAATAGGTCTGAAGTTACTGTAAGTAAATTACATGTAATAACAAGTTGTTACTTTCCCAAGTGAAAATCGGGGAGTATTCCTCTGTTTTTAATTGTTTCGCTTCGTACATGTTCAGATAAACCTTTGTCCATTAAGTACAGGGTCAGAGAAATTAAACTGTTCTGTATTTTAAAAAATTAATCTGTTGTAAGTTAAAAAAAAATAGACTTTGATTCATAGAAGTTGAAAAAACTCTGCTGCAAAATCTGCTTTTCCAGTTTGTGCTGCAATTTTTTACTTCTGCGTCCAGCACCCATGCATTGTTCCTCCAACTAAAGCACTGGTTCAAGATCCTGTGTAAACAGATCTTGTGGATGGGGGTAGTGGTTTCTCTCAAGGTATTCTAGCATTGTTTTATTCTTATGTAGCACATTCAGCACAATGATAGCTGTCTGAGTGCTGCACACATTACCCTTTGCCAACACATGTTGTGCTAATCCTGTGATCGTTGTATGGTTTACTTGATAGCTCAAGCAGCAACAATATTAACACACTCAAAACTAACCTAGGAAAGGAGAATCTTACTTCCGCAGACTAAAATATGACGAAAATCTGTACATCAGAATTGATAACTTGATTTGTTTCACCTTTTTTTCAACTTTACCTGCATACATTTTTTAAAACCGTAAGTCATGATATCCTTTGAAAATCCTATAAGGTGTTGACTGTGGCTTTTTAGAGGTTTGGCATAATGGTTCAGGTCTTTACCTCATAGACACAAGGTACAGAATTTGATTGTGACCTGGGATTTTTGGCTAGGCTTAAAATGGCCCTTTAGGGCATATAGCCTAGTATTCACCTATGAAGCTACAAACTCTAGATCCCACGCAATTTGGTTTTGTGAAAGGTAGATCATGCCTGCTCAACCTGGTTAACTTTTCTGAGTCAGTCACCAGAGCTGTGGATGAGGACAAGGCAGTTCATACAGCCTACCTCGATTTGGCCAAGGCCTTTTGATACCATTCCTCACTCAGGAATTATTGATAAACTCATCAAACTAGGCATCAACCCCTATATCACTAGGTGGGTTGCAAATTGTCTCACAGTTAGAACCCACAGTGTGAAAGTAGCAGACTGCAAGTCAACCTGCCGACCAGTCACGAGTGGAGTCCCACAGGAATCAGTCTTGGGTCCACTCCTGTTTGGTGTCTACTTCTCAGAAGTCCAGGCCAACATGGAGGGACTCTCCCCAAGTGATGTAGACATCCTACAGAAAGGCCTCATTGAGACCAGTGACTGGTGTCGAAACCATGGCGTTAAGCTTAATGCCAGAAAATGCGTTGTCTTCCCCTTTGGGAAAAACTCAGTTCCCACTAATTACCACATCGATGGGAGCCCACTGAACACTGAAGGCGTTACAAGAGATCTGGGGACACAGGTTGACAGCAACCTCTCCTTCAACCACCACATTGCTGCTGTGGTCATTAAGTCCTTCTATGTGGCACATCTCATTACCAAGGGTTTTGCATCCAGGAAGAAAGAGGTCATCATCTCTCTCTCTGTTCTTCCCTCATTAGGCCAATCATTGAGTGTAATGCCCCATTTGGCATGTACCTTACAAGACGCATGCAACAGCTGGAAAAGCCACAAAAATACCTCACGAAGGGGATCCTAGGCCTTAATCACATGTCCTACACAGACAGACTCAAAAAAAACTCCAGTTGTTCTCTGTCTCATATCATCTACTAACAGGCGATCTCTGCTTGACTTACAAAGCCATGTCTGACCCAGCTGTGTTAGAAATTCTACATCTAAAGAAATCCAAATCCCTCCGCACCACACGCTCCAGGGACCTCAACCTCATTACAACAATCAACAGAACATGCTGGAGGGACAGGTTCATAACCCAGAGAATGCCCATGCTCTGGAATAGACTTTTCCCGTACATATCAAGCAGAGCCTCACTGGCCCTCTTCAAGAGAAATCTTGATGAGTGGATGGGAAATAGAAAATTCACCCTGGGGATCACTCCAGTGGCTCTACTTGATAGAGGCACTGGGAACTAACATCAGGCGGCACTTCTATGGGCTAGGCTTGTAAAGGCTCCAAGGTCATTAGCCTAGTACACACCTATGAACATATGTGATTCCTTCTCACTAAAAGGTAGTGTCCTCGCTCAGGAAAGGCATATTCCAAGTCCCTGAATAATTTATTGTGTAATATCATTGGGGGACTGACATAGGGTCTCTTATGTATAGTTAGTAAAAGCAGCATTTTGGAAGGCTTATGTTGTAGTCTGACACAGCCAGAAAGCAGATCAGAGAACTAAGTACAGTGCTGTATATGGGATACTTAAGCTTAGCAGGAAGTGTGTCTCAGATTTGGTGGTGCTGTGAGTATACTCTTAAAGTATTAAGATTTATGGTACTTTATGGAAATAAGACGCGTGTTCACAAAAACATGGCAATGAGGTGACTATGTAAGTTGTAGAAAACAGCATGTACTGCTAGTATTTTCTAGCACTTTGTTACAGAGGCTGTGATTTATGATAAATAATTTTGCTGTGTATGGCATGAATTTAAGAATGCAGTAGTGATTGTCCTTTAGTAACTTTACTGTTCATAGATCTGTCATGTATGTAGTAGGGTTTGCAGGTAAACTGTATGTTGCACATTTGGTAATGTCATGCGATACTTGACTGAAGTAACCATACTATATGCGTATGTATTCACTTTTATTCTGTATTATTAACCTGAATCTTTGTTTGTTTATATTGCTGAATTATTTGTTAGAAAATTAAATATATTCTGGAAAAAAGTGATTTTTTTTATGTAATGTTGCTAATCTCTAGTTTACTTAAGTAATGCATCACGAGATGCAGGTGAACAAAAAATGAAAAGGACAGCTCTGCTACTGTCATACATTGTATCCAGTAGCAGGGTTTAGAGGTGAAGCTAAAAATCTGTTTGCATTATGGGACAGAGGATGCCTAAGTGAAGAGAAAAATGCAAGCAGAAGTTCTGAGTCAATTTTTTTTCTTGGCCTTTTGTAGTACATCGTATAAAAGGCAAATTAACTGACTTGTCAGATTTTGCTTCATTAAACAAATGTCTTATTTTCTTTCCTTTTATGGCTATTACCCAGCAAGTAAGCTGTGTCCATTTTTGTGTTTTCTAGGTGCTGCGTTTCTACTGTGACACCTGCTCTGTTCCCATATGTCGGGAGTGCACCATGGGACGACATGTTGGTCACAGCTTTGTTTACCTCCAAGATGCCATTCAGGATTTCAGAGCATTAACCCTCCAGTTACTGGCAGATGCTCAGCAAGGGCGGCAGGCCATTCAGGTAGGAACTGATGCTTAACAATTTTGTGTACGTTTAGGAATAAGGTGCAGACAGTTCTACATAGTCCACACAAGACAAAAAGGACTCAAAGTAGTTAGTTTTCTTTGCAAGTTCTGTTACAAGTAAACTGATTTTTTGGAGGGGGTATCATTGCAGTGGTTGGTTGGTTTATATATTGGCTCAGTGTTATGTTTTATTTTGTTTTTAAACTTCCTTAAACAATACTTTTGCAGTTCCTTTGTTTAAAAGCTGTCAGCAACTAAACAATATTGAATACTGGAACATTGGTGCTGTGAGACATTGAACATTTGTAATCATTTTTCGGCCTTACTATAAGTCAGCTTACCCCACTGTTCCTTTCATATTGCATATTTTTTGTAGTAATATATATTTTACAACCCCAGTCACAGTCTTGTACTGGATGCCTCCAGAGCTCCTGCCTCACTGCTAAAATGCTGACTGCCATCCCAGCTGCCACTAAGGACAGGAGGATTAGAGTGCCTTTTGGCATGCTGAGGCATTATGTTGATGCTATTGGACGTGTAGGAGCGTTCAGAATTTACTTTTGAACATCCTACATCAACTTTTCCCCTGTGTTTCTTGTCAAGCTCTAGGGCAAGCCAATTAACTGTGAGTGGAGCAACACAGCCTCTTGCGATGCCTTCCTTCTGTGGTAGCTCTCACTTCCTCCCCCTTGGGATAATGGCCTTCCATTGCTGAAAATGATAATTGAATCTTGTCTGCTAGTGGTTTAATCAGGATCAATATCCATGTGCCAATGCACAAGCATATTTAATTGCACTTGTATGTGTGAAAAGTGTGCAGAAAACAGCATTTTTCAAGGAACAATGCAGTACAATGCAAATGGTCCTAATGATTTCCTGAATTTTGTGATCTGATGGTATCCATGTCATTATTCATCCACCATAGGGTATAGGATCCAATATCAGATCCGAGCAGGCAACATACAACTGACAGATCCAAGACTCTAGCTCCTCCCTGTCCCATAATTCTCTGCTGCCATCTAACCTTCAGGTCTCATTTGCCGCTGTTTAGTACAGACGCAATCCTTGGCTTGTGCTTCAGATAAGTGCTTGCTTTAAGTCATTTTGCTACTTTAATTAGCAGGTTAGTGGGTTTAGCTTGTGGCTAAGCAGTTGGTTAGTCTTTAGTGTTGTAGTTACCTCCCCTCCCTTAATTTTAGTAAATTGTATAGTTCGTGGCTGGTTGTGGGAGTTTTGGTGCCTTTTTTATTTTTTTAGCCATTGGGGCTTTGGTAGTAGTTTTTTCTATACCAATAGTGTTTTTCTTGTCTTTCCTGATGTCAGATAAGCCCTCCGGTTTTAAAAAGTGTTTCTCCTGCGGTTGAAAGATGCCCAATTCCGACTAGCACAAGGAGTGCTTGTATTGTTTGGGTGCTCAGCACCTGGAGGCTGAATGTGACATTTGTGCTGCATTTAACCCCAGGGCATTGGTGGAGCGCCGCAGTAAACTCCTTCTGAAAGGCATGGCTCAGGGAGGACCCTTTGATGTCCTTCAAGGATGCATCTGCAGTCATCACATATGGGTTGTCCTGCCTCAGGCAGCCCTTCGGTCAGCTGGATTCCAAAGTCTGGGTCTGGCCTCAGCTGATGTCGCACTTTCCCCGACGTCAGAGCGTCTGGGGTATAAAAGCATCAGCCGACGCCATCTTCCTCAGTCTTTCTTGCCGCGTGGTGCCCGAATCAGAAGCAGTTCGCAAGTGCCGGTTGGCCAGCTCCTGTGATTCAGCTACCGAAGACTTCGTAAAAGCTAAGTACCCCATTGGGGACTCTTTCTTGCCTCAGCCGATGTCAGATAAAGTTAATAATTGTTTAACTTGTGGAAAACAAATACCTCATAAGGATTTCCACTCTTACTGCCTCCCCTGCCTAGGCCCAGACCACGACGTCTCGGCCTGTTCAACCTGTGCTTCCTTCAACCAACGAACTCTTAGACGTCAGTCGGAGTTTGCAGAGGAATTCTTTGGGGCTACTTTTGCTTATAAGATGCCATCGGAGACTCCGACTTCGCATTTAGTTAAAAAACGGAAGGACAAGGACTGACACACGCGGCCCGCGGTTTCAGCTGAAACCACGGTCAGGCCTACCGCGAGTGTCTCGGTCTCGGCTGAAACCGAGTCCTTGGTACTTCCTATTACCGAAACCGCACAACCGACTACCTTGGCCCCGGAGGCCCCGGCCGAGTCGGTTATTGAATTACCTACTGAAACCGGTGTCCAGGAACCTTCCGACACCATTCCTTTAGACAAGTCTACTCCTGCACGTGGGGCAGCCAGACCCCCTGCTTCCATGTCCATTAAGGCTTTTTCTAGGGCTAAAGCTGCTAAACTTTCTAAAGCTTTGCCTCCCAAGGTTTCCTCTCAGAGACCTTCTACTGGCTCTCAGATTCTTAGCCTAGCAGAGGATCTTATCTCATTAATTATAGGTTCTCAACCTCATCCGGACAGTGCTCTCAACCACCTCCAGACAAAAGGCCCAGGGTTGAGCCCTCTGACCCCCCACTCCTCAGATGAGTCCACTGATGGCTCTGCTCTGTCAGACCACCAGGAGGAGGCTTATTCGGCCTACGAGGATTCTGATGCTGAAGAATCTATTCCCTCGGCCTCCCCTCCTGAAGAGTTTTCCTTTAGAGAGACATTACACTCTATGAGAGAACATTTTCAATGGCAGGGTCAGGAATTCTCTGATTCTAGAAAGAGATTAAGGACCTTTTTACATTTACCTCAGCATAGGCCTTTAGCTATACCTCCTGTTTTGAATGTCATTGATGATGTGTACTCTGATGCTAGTACAGCCCCTGACTCTCTCCCTCCGGCTCCTGCTAAACCTGATAGGTACTACAGGGTCCCGGACTCACACCTACACCTGTACAAGGCCCACTCTGCTGATCCAGAAACTATTTCCCAGGGCCCAAAAGGGGTTGCTGCTGCCTCTGCTAAAAATCCTCTACCCTCTGAAAGGGAGTCCAGAGCATTAGACAGATGGGGTAAGAAAGTGTATACTTCTGCAACTCTTTCCATGAGGGCACTAAATTGTCAATTTCATATGATACAGTACCAAGAGTATTTGTTAGATGAATTGCATAAGAAACTGTCCTCTCCTGAACCCCTTGATCACAAATCCCTTCAGGATCTGGTACATAACTCCCAGCAGGTTAGTAACCATTTCTTACAGTGTGGTTATGATGCATTGGAAGCTTCATGTAGGTCAGCTATGACAGGTGCAGTTATACGTAGGCATGCCTGGCTGAAGGAACAATCTCTGCCAGACCATGTTAAAGCTAAGCTTTTGGATGCTCCTATGGAAAAGCAAAATTTATTTGGTTCCACGGCTCAAGAGGTCTTAAAGAAATTTGAAGAAAAGGCAAAATCTGTGCAAACAGTCAAAGACTTTCTGCAAGTCCAACCACCGAGATTCAGCAGAAATTAGCCTACTAAGAATTGGTCCTTTCCGGGCTCAGATCTCAGAGAGGCAGGAATAGACGTGCCAGAGGTAGAGGGCAAGCTAGAGGCTCCTACAGAGGCCGTCAGTGGCAGCCTCCCAACCAGAGAGGTAGTGCAGGAACTACAACTGCTACACCAGGACAGACTCAATGACTTTATTTTGACTCCGCCGACCAGGGCTCAATTAGAAGCACCTCTGGGCGGAAAGCTTTCCTTATTCTCAAAAAATTGGCACAGCATTACAAGGGACACATGGACACTGCAAATAATAGACAAAGGATACAGGTTCCATTTCCACATATTGCCAAAAAGAAAAGGCATGCCAGACCTGCCACCAAACCAGAGGGCAGAGGCTTTGAAGCAAATTACCAACTTAATGCAAATGAAAGCCATAGAAAAGGTACCTCTTTCAGAACAAGGCCAAGGATTTTACTCCAGATTATTCCTTGTTCCAAGAAAAGAAAATCAATGGAGGCCTATTCTCGACTTGTCCGCACTGAATACTTACCTCATTGTGCCAAAATTCAAAATGCTGACTCTACAGCAACTCCTTCCCATGCTGGGCAAGGGGTCTTGGCTGGTGACTCTAGACCTCAAGGAGGCATACCTGCATGTCCCTATTCGACAAAGCTGCAGAAGACACCTCAGATTTCTTGCAGGGTCAGAGCATTATCAATTCTCAGCATTGCCCTTTGGCTTATCTACTGCGCCCAGAGTATTCACGAAATGCCTGGCATCAGTAATTGCACACTGCAGACTTCAGGGGATTCAAATCTACCCATATCTGGATGACTGCCTTATACAAGCGGACAGCAAGCAACCTCTGTTAAAGGACTTGGACTATGCCATCCACCTGCTACAGGCCTTGGGATATACAGTCAACATCCACAAATCAAGACTTGTTCCATCCCAAAGAATAACTTTTCTGGGTGCGGATCTAGACACAACCACCCAAATGGCCTTTCTCACAGAAGAAAAACAAAAACAACTACTGGATTACTTCAAGAATCTGACAAGACAAACTCTGCTGACTGCAAGGAAAATCCTGCAGGCCCTGGGTTACATGGCATCTTGCATTCTTCTGATTCCACAAGCAAGACTGCATATGAGAAAATTACAATGGTACCTAAGGAGTTTATGGACTCAGCACAGTCACAGCTTAGAAACTTTGATCCCACTCATTCCATGCCTTCAAAAGGAATTTCTGTGGTGGGCTCAAGCCTGCCAGTCAAACAGCGGGTTGCCCTTCAGCAAGCCAAGAGCCAACCAAACCATCACCACGGACGCTTCAGACCAAGGTTGGGGAGCACACATGGAGGGCAGATGTATCCAAGGGCTATGGTCACAAAAAGAGCTGCACATGCACATAAACCAAAAGGAAATGCTGGCAGTGATGCACGCAATCGAGGCCTTCAAACCTTTCCTTCATCAAGGCCACCTGCTCATAAGGACAGACAACACCACAGTTATGTGGTACATAAACAAGCAAGGAGGCACCCATTCCTACCCTCTTTGCAGACTGGCAATGAATCTATGAGAACTTTCCTTGAAACTCAACATACAGCTACAGTCCCAGTTCGTGCCAGGGAAGGACAATATACTGGCAGACAGCTTAAGCAGAACTACCATGGGTGCACACGAATGGATGCTGCACCCAGACATCTTCTTACTCATAACACAATCATGGGGAAGGCCGGAAATAGATCTATTCGCTTCCCCCCACAATCATCAACTGAAGAAATTCTGCTTAAGAACATACCACCCACAAGCATGGAAAGTGGACGCTCTCTCTTTTAGCTGGAAAGCTCTAACAGTGTATGCTTTCCCACCTCTTTCATTAATGACCAAGGTCTTACTGAAGATCAGGGCAGAGCAGCCCAGAGTGATTCTGATAGCTCCAAACTGGCCAAGACAGCACTGGTACCCACTGTTAAAGAGCATATCACAGACGAAACCGTGGCCTCTCCCCCTATGGCCACTTCTACTGACGCAGCACAATTTCAAGACTCTGCACTCCAACCTGAAAACCTTGCAGCTAACTGCCTGGAGAATACCATGACTCCTCCTCAGGATAACCTATCCCAGAGAGTGAAGGATATTATTATGGAAGCTCACCGGCCTTCCACAAGGAAGGCATATTCAGCAAAATGGAAAAGATTTCACACTTGGAACACAACAAAGGGCCTAGATGTGACACTGATGAACATGGCACATATACTGGAATATTTGGCAGAATTGTTCCACAATGGCCTGTCTTACTCTTCCATTAAGATACATGCCTCAGCAATTTCAGCAGAATACAATGTTAATCCACCTGTCTTCTCTCATCTTCTCCTAAGACAGTTTCTAAGAGGAATCAAAAACATCAATCCTCCAAGGAAACCGCCTCTACCTACCTGGGACCTTAACTTCATGTTGGAAAAACTAACACTTCCTCCCTTTGAACCAGCAGCATCGGCAGATCTACAGTTTCTGTCTTGTAAAACTGCCTTCCTTCTGGCCATAACCTCAGCAAGAAGAGTATCTGAGTTACAAGCTTTAATGGCAGTGCAGCCATTTCTTATCTTTCATCAGGACAGAGTTTCTTTGAGGACCAATCCTACATTTATGCCAAAGGTGGTATCCAGGGTATCTTTGAACCAAGCTATTCACTTGCCTACATTCTTCCCACAACCACAAAATAAAGGGGAGAAACTTTTGCACACCCTGGACATGCACAGACAATTGCGCTACTACTTGGACAGAACTAAAAGTTACAGAAAGACTGACCAGTTGTTTGTAGCATATGCTGCTGCTGGGGCCCAAGGAAAAGCAATTTCCAAACCGACAATTTCAAAATGGATAGGAAATTGCATTCGTTTTTGTTACTCCTTTCATGGAAAAACTGTGCCAGCTAACATTAGACCTCATTCCACAAGAGCCACAGCCACCACTACAGCCTTCCTAAGAGGGGTGGCTGCCAAGGACATTTTAGAAGCTGCTACATGGAGCTTCGTGCATACATTTGCCAAGCATTGCAATTTACCCTTATACTCCAGATCCAGAGCAGGCTTTGCTACGGCAGTCCTGCAGGGTATCTTAACTACACCATCCTTTACTTAGTACCTCCACCCCCAGATTGGCTATGGTATTCTACCCATATGTGATGACTGCAGATGCATCCTTGAAGGACATAGTACAGTTTTGTACCTACCATAAATGTAGATGTCCGATAGGTATGCATCTGCAGTCAGGTTTACCCTCCCTCCTTCCCCTCTGTGGTATTCCTAGGGTGCTTACCCCTCTATTAGCTAGCTGGGGGAATCTATTATGGTGTATTTGTTTGTATATATATATATATATGTATATATTTTTCTGCAAATGTTTGGAATTTTATTGCATTCCTCCAAATTTAGCCTTCCTAGAGGGCACCTGGCATCTGGGGCAAGAAAAACTGAGGAAGATGGCGTCGGCTGATGCTTTTATACCCCAGACGCTCTGACGTCGGGGAAAGTGCGACATCAGCCGAGGCCAGACCCAGACTTTGGAATCCGGCCGACTGAAGGGCTGCCTGAGGCAGGACAACCCATATGTGATGACTGCAGATGCATACCTATCGGACATCTACATTTATGGTAGGTACAAAACTGTACTTTTCCCCTTCTAAGGCTTCCTCTTTGGATCCTAAGAGGAAGACCCCTTCCTTGCCTTCCAAGAAACCATGGCTGTCAGATCCTAGGTCCCCGGATCCACTTCCAGCCCAGACCATTTCGGACCCAAGAGCAGCGGTGTCTTCTTCCAGATCCAAGGCTTCTTCGGATCCAACCAAGATCAAGCCAGCCTCGGATCAGACCAGTTTGTGATGGATCCGGATCCGATAATCATTGAAGAGGAAGTGTTGTCTTTTACCCCCAGGCATATAGTCCATTTGGCTCCTGGGCCTTGGAACCGAACTCAGGATCACCGGCATAGGTCAGTAGGGTCTCTAAGTCCACCCACTCCTCCTCTTCCTCCAGATCGTCCAGGAGTCTGTTGCCTACCGACATGAACAGGATGATGAGAAGCTTCCTTAAAGGCCAAATAGAGTTGGTGCTTCTGGATTCCCCAGCCCATCTGGCCAAGGGAGCATTGCCTATTCCAGTTTCTGATTCTTCTCTTCCAATTCCACTGGCTTTGGGATCTCAGGATCTGGACACCTACGGTCAGATTCTGGCGAGGCCGAACATTCACTTTTCTTGACCCCATCAGGGTCTTTGGCCTGCTGTGTTCCTCCTCCTTGGACCACAGTGGACCCCGATTGGGACCTGTATTTATGGACCAGTGTGTCTCCCTTGGGGCTTCAGCCCTTGATAGCTCCAGACCAGTATCATTTGGGGGTTGTGGTGCTGTGTTGGAGCTTGTTCCTCCTCTCCGGGGGAACTTTGCCCTCTGAGATTGGGGATCAGACTGCTTCCAGTCCCTCAGCCTCCCGGATGTAGAGAGGACCTTCTCCAGGACAGGAGCTTCATCTCCTGCACTTCTGGGTCCATCCTTGCCTCTCTCTACTTTGGGTGGTGAGGCCTCTCTTCCTGTCCAGGGTCAGCCCTTCCATTTGACCCTTCAGGGGCTTCTTTCCCTCGAGTGGTCCCTGCATCTTCTGAGTCCTCCCTGGAGCCCCCCATGGAGGAGGTACCTCGTAAGAGAAAGTTCCAGAGGAGGCACTTGAACTCCCTTCAGAGTTCCTTACTGATGGCATGGACTTCGATGAAGGAGATGGGTTCCCTAGATCTCTGCCCGATGATGTTTCCTTTTGGGACATCCTTGAGATCTTGAAGCAGAAGGGCAGATGGTCTCCCCAACCCCTGTCTTCGGAGGAGTCCATGTTTCTGAAGGCTTTTGGGTTGGGCCCATCTACTTATTGAGTGTCTCCCCCTGCCAAAGGGTTGGTAGATCTTATCACCGGCAGGGCCTGGAAGGAGCTCAACACTGTGGAGCCAGTTCCAAAACTTCCAGATAAATTCCTCAGCCCTCCTGTGGGCTACCCTTTTTGGAGCAAAGGAGTTAATGGTTGATGCCATCATGTTTGCCACTGCCATTAAAAAGGAGCTGGCGGATCAGAGCTCCTCAGTCCAATCCCTGAACAGGGAGTCCCAGGTGATAGACGGTCATGGGAAGCATGTGTACACCTCAGCTACCTTTGGACTGAGGGCAATCAGTTACTTGGCACACTTTATCCTCCTCCAAGAGAATTTGGTTAAAGAACTCTTCACTTCCTTTACAGAGTTATTGCTGATGGAGGACTGCAAAAAGGTATCTCCCGAGCTTTCTACTCTTCCATCACTCGCTAATTCCTCAATGAGTCTAACTTCCAGTGCTGCGGAAGCTACCTCTCGAGTGGCAGGTACCAGGATAGTTATAAGGCTTCATGCTTGGTTATGCTTATGCAGGTTTGCAGAGCCCTTCAAAGCATCCTTTACCGGTGCCCCCTTTGATGGGTCCACACTCTTTGGATCCTCTGTTAAGAACACTTTGACCAATAGTGAGCAGGAGGTGAAGACTCTGATTGCAGTTGGGATCAAGCCTTTTACTCCTCAGAGGTCCTTCTCCAAGACCCAACAAGGAACTAGGAAGATGTAGTTCCATAAGGAAGAGTCTCTCTTTCAGGACACTCCTGATGACTACTCTTCCAGAGGCAGGGGAAGAGGTTTCAATAGCTGACACCACCCTAGAGGCGGGGGGGGGGGGCACAAAATCAGGGCTCCAGGGAACCCTTTTCTGAACAGCCCTATCAGTGCTCCTGAGGCATTGGCTGACTACTCTACACTGGAGGCAATCAAAGGTCGCATTTCCCTTCATCCACTAGCCTGGACAAACATTACCTCTGATTAGTGGGTCTTAAACATTGTTTCCAGGGGATATTTCATTCCCTTTTCAAAACCCCCTCCCATACACAGATACCTCCTCGATGTTCCACCCAGTCAGAAGGAGTTGGCCTTCAAGGAATTTCAACAACTTCTTCAAAAACGAGCCATCCAAGAGGTCTCACAGGACAAAGAGGATCCAATACTTACTTTCGCTTCTTTTTAGTGCCAGAAAAGATGGGGGACCTGTGTCCTAGTTTGGATCTCGGCAAGCTCAAACTATCAGTCAAAAATTCCAAGTTCCAGATGGTCACTGCTCACTCCAATTCTGCCTGTCTTACACAAAGATGACTGGTTGTGCTCTGTGGATCTCCAAGACACTTAATATCACATCAAGATAGGCAGGCATTCCAGGCGACATCTTCGCTTCCTATTAGGAGCCAGTCATTACCAGTTCAGAGCCCTACCCTTTGGTTTCACCACAACCCCCAGGTGTTTACCAAATGCATGGCAGTGGTAGTGGCTCATCTGCAGGTGCAGGGTTTTCAGGTCTTCCCATACCTCAACAATTGGCTCCTCATGGCACCTTCGAGGTATCAACTGTCACAAGCAATCCATCATGTTCTTATCCTTATCAGTCAGTTGGGGGTTACTGTCAATCATTCAAAATCATATTTATCCCCACGCAACAGTTGGAGTTCACAGGAATCCACCTAGACTCCACCTCAGAGATTGCAGCATTGCCTGTATGCAGAG
The DNA here is from genome assembly GCF_019279795.1 of Protopterus annectens. Classification (NCBI taxonomy): domain Eukaryota; kingdom Metazoa; phylum Chordata; order Ceratodontiformes; family Protopteridae; genus Protopterus; species Protopterus annectens. The sequence continues at coordinate 124,470,955 of NC_056732.1, read as the reverse complement.
TTCAGTTGATCCAGGGGCAGGTCAGGCAAATCTTAGACCTTTCACACTCCCAGGTTAACTTGATCCTTCATACCCCTAGGCTCCATGGGTGCGGCCATTCAACTTGTTCTCTTGACAAGGTACCATATGCGGGTTTTGCAGTGGACCCTGGTGTTCCAGTGGTCTGTTTTGTTTCATCCCATGTCCGTGTCCATAACATTGACATCTATGTGCAAACGGCACCATCTTTGATGGCTTCAGTCTCAGGATCTCCTCCTAAGTCAGGCCCTTTTGTGTTCCTCTGCCCAAGGCCACGGTGACCACAAATGCTCTTATTTTGGGGGGGGGGGCATTTTCAGGGGAGAGTGGTCCAAGGCACGTGATCCCCCATAGAGACTAAGTTGCACATAAATGTCCTAGAGATGAGAGCAGTTCTACTAACGTTGCAAGCCTTTCAGGACTGTTTGCCTCTGGGGATGATTGCAGTTCATGGCAGTAGTCTGGTTCGTCAACAAGCAGGGGAAGCACGCTCTTAATCGTTGTGCAGAGAGGCCATGAGAGTGTGGGAAAGGGCAATGTCCTCTGGATGCTTTCTTCTTGCAATGTGTATTCCCAGGGATTCCAGCATGCTGGCTGACAAACTCGGCATGACCATCTTGAGTCCTCATAAGTGGTCCCTCAATCCTACAGTGGCGAAGCAGATTTTCAACTGCTGGGGTCAACCATGCTGCAACCTCTTTGTCTCACCAGCCAGCCACAAGTGCAGCATGTACTTTGCCCTGATCACCCCTCTGGGGGAGTCACTGAAGGATGCTGTAGTCCATCATCGGCCTTCGGGTCTCCTTTACACTTATATTCTCCTGTCCTTCTAATTCCCAAGGTTTTGCAGAAAGCGCAATGCCTAAGGACATCCCTTATCCTCATTGCCTCTTTCTGGCCTCATGAACAGTGGCTCCTCTTCATCAGGTCTCATCTGAAGTATCCTCCCTGGGTACTGGATCCTCTACAGGATCTGATCTCCCATCTTTCGGGGCTTCCTCTTCCAAATCTGCAGACCGTTCATCTAATTACATGGTTTCTCCAATTCCAGTGATCTTGAAGCAGTCCAGGCTGGCATCTCCCATCAAGCGTATTATTCTAGCCTCCCACAAACCTTCCACCAGAAAGGTTTACACTAGTAAATGGAAAGGATTTTCCATTTGGGCCAAGAGCAGGAATCTGCATCCCTTTTCTGCCTCTGATCATTTTGCTTTTGTCCTCACTTTTCCAAGCAGGAGCAAGATGTTCATCGTGTTACACTGCTGCAGTCATTACACTTGGGTTATCCTGCTGTCAGGTGGTCCCGCAGTCGGCCAGAGTTCCAAAGTCTTGGTCCGGCGTCAGTTGCTGTCTCTTCTTCCCTGACGTCAGTGCGCCAGGGGTATATAAGTTGCATCCGACCCCATTTTCTTCACTCTTTCTTGCCGTGTGGTGCCCGAAGCAAAAGCAATTCGCAAGTGCCGGTCTGCCGACTCCTGAGATTTTCAAAGTCAAATTTCAGATCCGAAGTCTTCAATAAAGTTAAGTACCCCGTTGAGGAAACTTTTTTCTTGCCTCAGACCGATGTCAGAAAAAGTTAATAATTGTATTTCTTGTGGGAAGCAACTACCTCATAAGGGCTTCCATTCTTACTGTATTCCATGCCTAGGCCCTGATCACGACGTCACTAGTTGTCGGTTTTGTGCTAGATTTAACAAACACACTATAAAACGACATATTTATTTTGCTTTGCACTACTTTGGCCGAAGGTTCAATTATACTATGCCGTTGGAGCAACCGACAACCGCAATTCTTAAAAAACGCAAAGACAAGGATAAAGACAGACATCCGAGGTCCAAAACCGACGACGAAGCCTCTTCTTGGCCATTCGCCGGTTTGACAGTTCTCAGTGAGGCACTTTCGCATCCCCTGACACCCGCTACCTCAGAGCCACAGGCCGCCTCCGACTCCCATGTGGAGACAACTAGGACTCTGGAAACTCAAGGTATTGGGCCTATGGAAACTAATCCCTCAGATGGGTCCGGAGCTGCTGAGCAGGCATCGGCTTCTGAGGGTGTTTTCAGACCTTCACAACTTACCATTAAAGCAACAGCCAAGGCAAAAACACCATTAAAGACAAAGAAGCAAGTACAGCATTCTCCTGGACAGTCTTCCATGCCTAAGAAACAGATGCTTAAAATGGCCGAAGACCTCATTACTCGAATCAGGGGTTCCCATCCCCCTCCTTAGAAAAGGCCTAGGCAGGATACAGACTATGATTCCTCTGATCAGGTTTCCATTTCCTGTGATTCCTCTTCAGACCAGGGATACTCTCTACCCCCTATGAGGACTCTGATGCTGAAAAATCTATCCCTTCAGCCTCTCCTCCTGAGGATTACTCTTTTGGGGAAACGTTACATACCATGAGGGAGCATTTCCAATGGGAAAGTCAGGATTATTCAGAATCCAAGAAAAGGCTCAGGGACTTCCTTTTATTGCCTCGGCACAGGCCCCTGACTATTCCGCCTGTGTTAGATATTGTAGATGGTGTTCTCTGAATCCAGCTTATCTCCTGATTCTTTGCCCCCTGCATCAGCCAAGCCAGATAGGTGTTATAGAGTCCCTGACTCTCACAAGTTTCTTTATAAAAACCCAGAAACCATTTCCCAGGGTTCCAAAGGGGTTAAGGCTTCCATTGCAAAAAATCCAGTCCCCTCTGACAGAGATTCTAGAGCATTGGATAGATGGGGGAAGAAAGTTTACACTTCTGTAACTTTAGCAGTAAGGGCTTTAAATTGCCAGTTTCACATGCTTAAGTACCAACATTATTTAATGGCTCAGTTAAAACAGAAAATGCTTGCAAGCTCAGAAGCTCCTGACTATAAAGAAATGCAGGATTTATTGCATGCAGTTGAACAGGTGGGAAAACATACTCTGCAATGTGGTTTTGATTCTTTAGAGGCCTCTTGTAGAGCCGCAGTTACAGGTTCTGTGATTTGAAGACATGCTTGGTTAAAAGAACAGAGTTTACCTGATCATGTTAAGGCAAAATTATTGGATGCTCCTTTACAGCATGATACCTTGTTTGTTGTTAAGGCAGAAGAGGTGTTAAAGAAAATAGAGGATAAAGCTAAATCTATGCAGTCAAAGATTTCTTACGGGTACAGCCACCTCGATTTAGCAGAAATTGGCCTACAAAGAATTGGTCCTTTCCAGTGTCAGACAGGCCACAGAGAGGCAGATACAGATGCCCAAGAGGCAGATCTCAACCCCAAGGCTCTAACAGACAATGACAGCGGGGTACCTCAACCCCAAAAGGAGGTGAGGACAAGTCTCAACCTTACAGGAAACAGTCCCAATGACTTCCCCTTTCGTATGCCAAGCACTTCCCTTTTGGCAGCCCCCTTAGGGGGAAAACTAGCACTTTTCTCTCAAAATTGGCAAACAATCACCCAAGACAAATGGGTTCTGAATATTGTGTCTCAAGGTTACAGGTTCCACTTTCACACTTTACCAAGGCTAAAAGGAATGCCAGACCTGCCACAAAATCAATGGGCAGAGGCTCAAAAACAAATTTCCACCCTCATGGTCATGAGAGCTATTCAAAAAGTACCACAGCAAGAACAAGGACAAGAATCTTACTCAAGACTCTTCCTGATCCCCAAAAAGGACAAAGCCTGGAGACCCATACTAGACCTTTCAACTCTAAATACTTACCTGGATGTTCCGAAATTCAAAATGTTGACACTATAGCAGCTTCTTCCCATGCTGGGCAAGAAGGCTTGGCTTGTTACTTTGGACCTCAAAGAGGCATACCTGCATGTCCCTATCAGACAAAATTGCAGAAGATACCTCAGATTCAAAGCTGGTACAATGCACTACCAATTCTCTGCACTGCCCTTTGGCTTATCTACTGCGCCCAGGGTCTTTACAAAGTGCCTGGCCCCAGTAATTGCATTTTGCAGACAAAAAGGATTTCAAATATGTCCATACCTGGACGACTGCCTCATTCAAGCAGAGAGAAAGGACATTCTTCTAAAGCATCTGGCATTTGTAAAAAGGTTGCTAATTTCTCTAGGGTACATAGTAAACGAAAAGAATTCAAAAATAGTGCCCTCACAACAGATGATATTCCTGGGTGCCAGCTTAAATACAACGGCCCAGATGGCTTATCTCATGCCAGACAAACAAGGGCAACTGACTCAATATTTTCAATTACTGGCAAAAAAGTCCCATTTCCCTACAAGAAAAATTCTGCAGGCCTTGGGATTCATGGCATCCTGCATACTACTTATTCCATATGCCAGACTGAATATGAGGAAATTACAATGGTACCTAAAACGTGTTTAGACTGAACACTCTCACAGTTTAGAAGCAGTAATACCAATAATTCCCTGCCTACAACTGGAGTTTCGATGGTGGGCACAAGCATGTCACCTCAACAAGGGTCAGCCTTTCACTCTACCCACAGCCAGGCAGACTCTAACAACAGATGCTTTGGATTATGCCTGGAGAGCACACATGGCAGGAAAATGTATTCAGGGCAAGTAGACCACAGACCAAATGCATGTTCACATCAATCAAAAAGAGATGTTGGCTGTTCAAAATGCCCTAACAGCTTTCAAGGACCTTCTGCATCCAGGACAACTATTATTAAAGACAGACAACACCACAGTAATGTAGTACATAAACAAGCAAGGGGGCACTCATTCTTATTCCCAATGCAGGCAAGCCATAACCTTGTGAAACACAGCTCTAACTTATCAAATTCATCTGCAAGCACAATTCCTGCCAGGAAAGAAAAATACTCTGGAAGACGATCTAAGCAGAAATGTCATGGACCCTCACGAATAGAAATTGAATCCACAAATCTTCAGCATGGTAACGCAAAAATGGGGATGCACAGACATAGATCTTTTTGCCTCCCCACTGAATTGCCAACTACAAAAATTCTGCACAAGGACTTGCCACACACAAGCATGGAAAGTGGATGCTCCTTCGTTCAGCTGGAAAAGCCTAAAAGTTTATGCCTTCCCACCACTGCCTCTCCTTTCAAAGGTACTCCTAAAAGCCAGACAAGAAAAACCACAGATGATCCTGATTGCTCCAGACTGGCCACGGCAGCACTGGTACCCAATCTTAAAGAACTTAGCTCAAGGCCCACCATGGATTTTGACTCAAATTCCACACCTTCTGACTCAACAAAACAATCAGATCCTGCACGGTCAGCTCAAAACCCTAAACCTGGCTGCATGGCAGATTCATTAGTCAGACATGCAACACCTCTCTCTAAAGCTGTTATGGATGTCATTTTGGAGGCCAGGAGGCCTAGCACCAAAAAATATTACTCAGAAAAATGGAAGAGATTCTGTGCCTGGAACCAGGCTCAAAGCCTTGACCCTCTTGTCCCAAACATTCCTCAGATTTTACAATACTTAACTGAGGTGCTGGACAAAGGCCTATCCTTCTCATCAATTAAGATCCACGCCTCTGCCATTTCAGCACATTACAATACGGATCCTCCTTTATTCTCTCATCCCTTGCTAAAGCAGTACATCAGAGGGGCTAAAAACATAAGACCGCCCCGGAGTGCACCAACACCAACTTGGGACCTCAATTTTGTTTTGGAAAAACTGACCCTGCCACCTTTTGAGTCAGCCAATACTGCCGATCTAAAATTTTTATCATGGAAAGCAGCTCTGCTCCTGGCAGTAACTTCAACACAAAGAGTCTCAGAGCTACAGGCATTAATGGCAGTGGAACCTTTTATAATTTGTCATCAGAACAGGGTTTCTTTAAGGACAAACCCTACCTGTATGCCAAAGGTGGTATCTAGTGTGGCTCTTAACCAAACCATCCATTTGCCAACTTTTTATCCAAACCCCCAGAATAAAGGGGAGAAACTTCTGCACTCTTTGGACATACACAGGCAGCTACACTTCTACTTGGACAAAACAAAAGCTTTCAGGAAGACTGAGCAACTGTTTGTAGCATATGCTGCAGGATCACAGGGCAAGGCTATCTCAAAGCAGACTATCTCCAAATGGATAGGACACTGTATTCATTACTGCTACACACAGCATGGACAATCAGTCCCTAATAACATTAGGCCACATTCTACCAGAGCAACAGCCACTTCAACAGCCTTTCTCAGAGGAGTATCAACAAAGGAAATTCCGGAGGCTGCAACTTGAGTTCAGTGCACACCTTTACCAAGCATTACCACTTGCATCTTTACTCTAAATCCAGAGCAGGATTTGCCACTGCAGTTCTGCAGGGCCTCATAGCCAATCCTCACTCTTTATAGACCAGCCCCCAACCTTAGCTTTGGGATTCTACCCAAGTGTAATGACTGCAGCAGTGTATCACGATGAACATAGTATAGTTTTGTACCTACCATAAATGTAGATGTTCGAGTGTTCGCACTGCTGCAATCCAGGTTACACTCCCTGAATCCCCTCTGTCCTAGCTGGACTTATCTATGCCTTTCTATCCTATACAACCTTTGTGGTGTATTTGCTTGTAACTGAAGGTATTGTTTTTATTTTATATATGTTTTATTAGCAATATGTATTGCCTACCTACTTGGGGGCACCTGACATCTGGGGCAAGAAAAACTGAAGACAGTGGCGTCGGATGCAACTTATATAGCCCTGGTGCACTAACGTCAGGGAAGAAGCGACAGCAACCGACGCCGGACCAAGACTTTGGAACTCTGGCCAACTGCGGTACCGCCTGACAGCAGGATAACCCAAGTGTAATGACTGCAGCAGTGTGAACACTCGAACATCTACATTTATGGTAGGTACAAAACTGTACTTTTCTCTACTATTATGCTTCATCTGGCGTCGATTTCTAATTTTCACGAGAACAGTGAGCCTACGTTTTCATCTGGGCTTTGCAAAGTGTTCATGGAGGAGGTCTTCCTGCTTAGACCAACTATTAAGGATCCCTCGCCTCTTTGGGACCTTACCTTAGTTCTGCAGTCCCTGTCTAGGAGTCCTTTTGAGCCTGCTGGTTCCTGCGATCTCAAATTCTTGTCAAGGAAAACAGCCTTCCTGGTTGCTGTAACTTCTGCTAGGAGGGTTTCTGAACTACAAGCTCTTTCCCTTACTCTACCTTACATGATCTTTTACAAGGACAGAGTTTCTCTTAGGACGAATCCCTCTTTCTTGCCCAAGGTTGTTTCTGAATCCAATCTAAACCAATGTGTTCAGTTTCAATGTTCTTTTCTAATTATTCCAGCAAAGGAGAGTACATTCTACATACTTTGGACGTACACAGTCAACTTTGTTTCTGTCTGCATAGGACCAAAGTGTCAGATCAACTCTTTATGACCTTTTCCCCGAACAGACGTGGCTCCTAGTTTCAAAGGTGACTATTTCTAGATGGATTTTGAGCTTCATCTCTACAGTCTATAATATTAGACATCTTGAGGTTACGGGAAGTATCAAGGCTTATTCCATGAGGTCCGTGGCTATGTTGTCAACATTCTTGGCCAGACTTTCTATTGATGACATTTGTGCTGCTGCCACTTGGTCTAATCCTTACACCTTTATATCTCATTACGAGCTGGATTTCATCTCCAGGAGCAGGGCTTCCTTTGGCTCCACAGGACACTGGCATGTCTTTCCCTGAGGCCTCCCAGTATAAATGGTAGCTGGGGACTCTGACCTTATGGTAATGAATTATGACATGGATAACATCTGATAAAGAGTTATGTACTTACCATAATTTGGCATCCGTTATCCTATGTCATTATTCATCACATTCCAGTTCCACCATCCCCCCCTACCTTATTGGATCTTGCAGGAAGTTGGAGTGTTTTTCTTTGGGTTCCAGAATCTTTTCTTTCCTGTTTTTGTAGGGGTAGCATTTAGGAATATGTTAGCAAACTCAATCTGAGGGCTAGAGGGCACCAGAGCATTATGGGAGAGGGAGGAGCTAGAGCCTTGGATCTGTCTGTTGTATGTTGCTGGCTGTGATCCGATATCGGATCCTATACCCTATGGTGATGAATAATGACATAAGATAACACAGATGCTAAGTTATGCCAAGTACATAACTCTTTTTAATTGCTTATAGCTGTTAGGGCAGTACCTAAATAGGCCATTTGTTGTAACTAGACATGAACCTCAGGACAGTGTCTTAAGTAGTGTGTTCCACAAGCATAGTTTGTGCCACTGCAGGGACAACTGTGCAGGAAGTGCTAAGATGTAAGCCGACACATTTGGCACTCAAACAGACCCCTTGTCCTTGCTCCCTGCTCATGTATTCACCACATGACAGCAGGTCTTGATTGCAAATAATTGGATGCATGTATTTTTCAATCTCAATTTTTCAAATTCAATCTGATATGAAACTTTGCAGTTTGTCATTGGAACACCAGTCTCATGTCGCAAAATGTATACCATTAAGTAGTATGTATTACCATAGGAACTGTTATGCCTGCACTTCCTTTGTTTGAGACTTAATGCTGTATGTTTTTCTGTGGGACAGTTATTGTAGTATATTTATCCACTTGCTTTATGGCAGTCTTGCAGAAGTGCATTGTCTTTCTGACAATACTTTTGCTTTCTGGCAGTAACTATATAGTTTTTGCTGCTGACTGTGACCAGATTGTATGTGTGACTCTCAGTGGTGGTTGTGCAACCTGGATGTTGTAAAGAAGTCCCCAAATGTCTTGAAACTTAACTAGTTTGGTCAGCCTTTTCATTGCTATCAGAGGATGGTTTCCAAGCGTAGAATCCCACTAAAGTTTGGTGAAAATAAACCGTGGACAGGGGTGGCCGTGGTGGTGCAGTGGTTAACATTATCACATCAGAGCAAAAGGTTTTCTGGTTTGATTCTTGGCTGGGGTGCCTTCTGTGTGGAGTCTGCATGTCCTTCCTGCGGTCTCATAGGTCTCCTCTGGGTGTTCCGGTTTCCTGCCACATTCCAAAGATATGCAGTAGGCAGATTGGACACACTTAAGTTGGCCGTAGCTGACTATATGTGTGTGTGGGAGTGAGTGGTACAATTGAACTACTGCGGCAGGGCTAGCTAACAGGACATATAAACCTTGGCTCGAGATGATTGACACTGTTGAAGTGAAACCCTGACCCCATGTGCAAAATGGGAATAAGGAGCTGAGGAAGGATGGATGGTTTGGACTCTAGTTTCTGGGAAAAGATAACATCCATGCAGTTACACTGTCACTTACTAGGATTTAACAATGGAAATTTCAGCACAGGATTTCAGCAGAGATGAAGATATGTTCACTTTAATAAGTAGGTTAGATACTATGCTCTTAAGAGCGGAAGATATTGGATGTATTTGGGATGTTCCAATTCTGACTGGATTATCAACAGCACAGTTACTGTGGCAGATTACATAAATTATTTTGAACAAAGATGTCAGATGCATAGATTTACTATAGTTCTGTTAGAGGCAGTGGTGCTTGCTTCTAATCTGTTACTGCATAGTCACATGTGAAAGATGCACAGCATTAACAGCATACATTGAACTTACTTTAGAGTAATTGAAGTCAGCCTTAAAACACATTTTCAGTGAAAAGGCATTGAGCACTGCAACAGGTTTTGACAGACGTCAGCAGAAAAGAAGTAGCAAGTTAAGACAGGCAGAAGTCAGTGAGACTGCCGTTACCAGACATGAGAGCCAAGTTTGCCATGTGTCAGAGCACCTATCACTGGACTAAAGCATGTCCAAAGAGAGCTGAACAAGCTGAAATAGTCAGGGAAAGCAAAGTATGTGAAGGTATGGAAGAATGCATCATTACTGTATTTACCAAAGAGTTGTTTTTTTCTTTTAACTATCTAGATGCACATGACGTGAATTATGGTAAGTCAGGGTCTAAGAAAGGGTGGTGCTCTTGTGGTAGGCAGATTTCCTACAACTACTTCCACAAAAACTGTATGATGTTCTTCATGTTTCACTGTTGCAGTCATTACATTTGGGTTATCTGCTTGCAGGTTGCCCCCAGTCAGCCTGATTAACAAAATCTTGGGTCCTGCGTCGGTTGCTGTCCCTTCTTCCATGACGTCAGGTCTTCAGGGGTATAAAACATGCAGCTGATGCCATTACATCAGTCTTTCTTCCCGTGTGGAGCCTGAAGCAGAAGCAGTTTGCAAGTCTCGGTCAGTCGACTCCTGAAATTTTCATTTTCGAGTTTCAGAACCGAAGTCTTCAACTAAAGCTAAGTACCCCGTTGGGGAAACTTTTTCTTGCTCCTTACCGATGTCAGTAAAAGTTAGTAATTGCATTACTTGTGGAAAGCAAATACCTCATAAAGATTTTCATTCATACTGTATTCCTTGACAAGGCTTTATTTAATCAGCGCACTGCCCATCGTCTGTATATTTTTGCCGTTAAATATTTCAGTTCTCGATTTAATTATCCAGAAATGTCATCAGTTAACCATCCGACTACTGGAATTCCGAAAAAATGCAAAGATAAAGACAGAGGCAGGCCGCCGAGGTCAAAAACTGCCGACAATGCTTCTCTTAAGTCAGTCGCCAGTTCGCCGGTACTCAGTGAGGTGCTTTCACACCCCCTGATACCCGCTACTTCTAATTCGCAGGCCTCTACTGAGACCCATTCGGAGTCCGGTATGCCGCGAGATGCTTCAACTATGGAAACCGCGGATGTCTCTACCTTGGATGGGTCCGGAGCCGCTGTGCAGGCACCGGCTTCTGAGGGTGTATTCAGGCCTACAGACTTGTATATTAAATCGACGCCTCCTTCATTACTTAGGCCTAAATCTCGATCCATGTCTAACAAACTGATGCCCAGGCCACGTGCTCAGGCCTCTATGCCTAAAAAACAAATGATAAGAATGGCTGAAGATCTAATAATTCTAATCAGGGGTAGCCAGCCCCCCCCCACCCCCTTCTAAGAGGCATAGGACTGAGGTTGATTATGAATTTTCTGATCAGGTTTCTGTTTTTTCTGACTCTTCTGATTATCTGGATTTGCCCTTACCTACGTATGAGGATTCTGATGCAGAGGACTCTATTCCCTTTGCTTCCCCTCCTGAGGATTTTTCTTTTGGAGAAACCTTACATACTCTAAGGGAGCATTTCCACTGGGAAAGCCAGGATTTTTCTGATTCAAAAAAGAAGCTGAGGGTTTCCTTCTCCTACCTCAGCATAGGCCTTTAGCTACTCCTCCTGTACTAGACATTGTTGTTGCTTTCTTGGAGTCTAGTTTGGCGCCTGATTCCCTGCCTCCTGCTCCCAGAAAACGTGACAGATACTACAGGGTCCCTGAGTCCCACAAGTTCCTTTTCAAAAATCCTATTGCAGATCCAGAGACGGTTTCACAGGGGCCCAAGGGCATTAAGGCTTCTACTGCTAAAAATCCTACCCCTTCTGATAGAGACTCCAGGGCACTGGATAGATGGGGTAAGAAGGTTTACACTTCTGCAACCTTGGCCATTAGGGCTTTAAACTGCCAGTTTCATATGTTAAAATATCAGCAACATGTTATTGGACTGCTTAAACAGAAAATTATGTTGATTCCTGACTGTGTGGAAAATCAAGAATTACAGGATTTAATGCATTCTGCCGAACAAGTTGGAAAACATACTTTGCAATGTGGTTTTGATTCAATAGAGGCCTCTTGCAGGGCTGCTGTTACTGGGTCTGTGCTCAGAAGGCATGCTTGGCTTAAGGACTAATCTTTGCCTGATCATGTTAAGGCTAAATTGTTGGATGCTCCTTTAAATCAGGACTGCTTGTTTGGCAACAAGACTGAAGAAGTTCTTAAAAAGATGGACGATAAAGCTAAATCTATGCAACTGTTAAAGATTTTTTACAAGTTCACCCTCCTAGATTTAGTAGGCACTGGTCCGCTAAGAATTGGTCCTTTCCAGCCCCTTCCAGGTCTTCTCAAGCCAAACCCAGACACAGCAGTGGGGGGCCTCCACTTCCAAGTCTGGAAATAGTAAGACTCCTCCCTATGGTAAACTGTCTCAATGACTTCTTTTTAAAATTTCCAAACACTTATCGACTGACTGCCCCTTTGGAGGGAAAGATTGCTTTTCATGCAAAGAATTGGGAGCTCATTACCCAGGACAAATGGGTTTTAAATATAGTGTTCCAGGGATACAGATTTCACTTCCACACATTGCCAACACCAAGTGGGTGGCCGGACCTACCCCCAAATCAGTGGGCAGAGGCCCAAAATCAAGTACTTTCTCTCTTAAGCATGGGGGCTATTCAACTGGTACCAGAAGTGGAAAAGGGACAAGGTTTCTACTCGAGACTTTTCCTGGTACCAATTCATGGCATCCTATCCTGGACTTGTCTACTCTAAACACCTTTTTGGAGATTCCAAAATTCAAGATGCTGACTCTTCACCAATTACTTCCTATGCTAGGCAAAGATTCCTGGTTGGCAACACTAGATTTAAAAGAAGCATACCTGCACATCCCAATCAGAGAATCTTGCAGAAGATGCCTACACTTCAAAGCAGTTTTCTGCACTGCCCTTTGGCTTATCTACTGCGCCCAGGGTATTCACAAAGTGCCTAGCTCCAGTTATTGCATTTTGCAGGCAAAGAAATATTCAAATATACCCATACCATAATGATTGTCTAATTCAGGCAGAAAGCCAGGACATACTTTTGAATCATGTAGCCTTTGTACAAAGAGATCTGACTTGTCTGGGGTACATCATAAACAAAAAGAGATCACACCTGGTACCATGTCAACAAATTATATTCCTGGGAGCAAGCTTGAATACAACTTCCCAGATGGCTTACTTCAAGCCAGAAAAGCAAATTCATTTGACAACCTACTTCAAACAAGTGTCCACAAAAACCCTGCTATCTGCAAGACAAATACTGCAAGCATTGGGGTTCATGGCCTCCTGCATTCTTCTAATTCCATATGCAAGACTGCATATGAGGAAACTACAGTGGTATCTAAAAAGCCTATGGTGTCAACATTCTCAAGACCTAGAAACAGTGATTCCTATCATACCTTGCCTACGCCTAGAGTTCCTTTGGTGGGCAGAGGCCTGCCACCAAAACAAGGGATTACCTTTCACACCACCCCCTGCCACCCAAACCCCTAACAGCAGATGCATCAGACTATGCATGGGGGGCTCACCTGGCATGGAAGTGCATTCAGGGCATATGGAACTCAATTCAAATGCACCTGCATATCAATCAAAAAGAAATGTTAGCTGTACAGAATGCTCTGACAGCCTTCAAGGACCACATTCTTCCAGGACAACTAATGGTAAAGACGGACATACACCACTGTTATGTGGTACATAAACAAGCAGGGGGGTACACATTCTTACCCCCCTCTGCATACTAGCCATGGCATTGTGGAACACAGCTTTGAGTTACCAAGTGCACCTACAGGCTCAATTCCTGCCAGGAAAATTAAATGCACTGACAGACGGACTAAGCAGAAACCTCATGGACCCACACGAGTGGAAACTGGAACCAAGGATTTTCAACATGTTGACAAGAAAATGAGGGAACCCAGATATAGACCTGTTTGCCTCTTCCCCAGAACTACCAATTGGACAAGTTTTGCACAAGGAGTCACCACAAACAAGCCTGGAAAGTGGATGCTCTGCCCTTCAGCTGAAAAAATCAGTCAATGCCCCCCCCCCCCTCTGCCTTTGCTCTCCAAAGTACTACTAAAAATCAAACAGGACAAACCAAGGATGATTTTGATTGCCCCAGACTGGCCACGCCAACATTGGTACCCCCAGCTGCGCAGTGTGTCACGGTTATCTCCATGGCACCTGCCTCAGACTCCTTCCCTGCTGTCTCAGCAGCAGAATCAGATTCTGCACCCCCAGCTTCCAACACTGAATCTTGCAGCCTGGCTAATTACTTAATCTCTCCTTTACCATCCCTCAGCAAACCTGTGATGGATATCATTTTAGAGGCAAGGAGGCCTAGTACTAGAAAATCTTATGCTGAAAAATGGAAAAGATTCTGTGCCTGGAACCTATCTCAAGGGATGAGCACAGCAGCGCCCAGTTTATCTCAGATTTTACAATGCTTAACTGAGATGCTTCACAAGGGCCTGTCTTTTTCCCCCATTAAAACCCACGCCTCAGCCATTTCAGATCATTATAACACAGAACCTCCGTTTCACGGTGGTGGTGCTGCGTAGCGTTGTCGCCTCACAGTAAGACGCTGTCCGGTTCGATTCTCAGCTAGAGCGTCTTCTGTGTGGAGATATGCGTGAATGGACGTACCTTCATTGAAGGTTGTTTGTCAGGGCTGGTAACTCGGCAAGTAAAAATCAACTACCAGTCATTAGCGGACCGGAGTTCCTTTGTGTCGACCCCTGACCGGGAAACGCCAAAAGACTCAACAACAACATAACACAGAACCTCCCCTCTTCTCTCATCCACTGCTCAAGCAGTTCCTCAGAGGGGCCAAAAATTTGAGACCACCAAGAAGAGCTCCAACCCCAGCCTGGGACCTTAACTTTGTCTTGGAGAAACTCACTCTACGTCCTTTCGAGCCAGCTGCTACTGCAGACTTAAAATGTCTTTCTTGGAAAACAGCTTTCTTTTTAGCAATCACTTCAGCTAGAAGGGTATCTGAATTACAAGCCCTTAATGGCAATGGAGCTTTTCATCATCTTTCATGTGGACAGGGTGTCCCTCAGAACCAATCCATCCTTCATGCCCAAGGTGGTATCCAGTGTGGCTCTTAATCAGTCCATTCATTTGCCAACCTTCTTTGCCAATCCGTAGAATAAAGGGGAACGGATACCGTATTCCTTAGATGTGCACAGACAACTTAGATTCTACTTGGACAGGACTAAACCTCAAAGGAAATCTGAACAACTGCTGGTGGCATTTGCTGCAGGGGCAGAGGGGAAGGCTATTTCAAAGCAAACCATTTCTAAATGGATAAGCCATTGCATTCATTTCTGCTATAAGCACCATGGAAATTTATCCCCTAGGGGATCAGACCTCACTCCACCAGGGCTGCATCTACCTCTACAGCCTTTCTCAGAGGCGTCCCTACCAGGGACATCCTAGAAGCTGATACCTGGAGTTCTGTACATACGTTCACCAAGCATTATCATTTGCCAATTTTCTCTAAATCCAGAGCTGGCTTTGCCACTGCAGCCGTGCAGGGCCTTATAGCTGGCCCTAGTGCTATCTAAATTCCTCCTCCTAACCATAGCTTTGGGAATCTACCCAAATGTAATGACTGCAACAGTGAAACACGAAGAACATAGTACAGTTGTGTACACTTACCACTTGCAGTCCTGGTTACCCTCCCTCCAGCCCCATAACTTCTTTTGGCTATACCTCTACTTTCCTTTACTATGCTTAAAAGCCTTTTTGGTGTATTTGCTTTTTTGTTGGAGGTATATCTTTGTGCTTTTATGTTTAATTGCTTCCCATTGGGGGGCACCTGACATCTGGGGCAAGAAAAACTGATGTAATGGCATCGGCTGCATGTTTTATACCCTTGATGACCTGACGTCATGGAAGAAGGGACAGCAACCGATGCAGGACCCAAGACTTTGTTAATCACTACTTATTCTCAAGCAGAGTATTACCAATGACTTGCTTTTTGAAAGTAACAAAGGTAGATTAGATAGAATTACAATTGAACTTGACAGATATGTTAAAACAAGTATGGAAAGAAAAGAAAAGAAGCTATTAAGGGATACTACTGAATATAAAGAGAAAAAAGCTTACCCCTTACCCAATACGATTAGGGATGTCCAACACGATGGGGACATAAGGAGAAACACAATGTTAACTGAGGAGGAGGGGGTAACCAATGAGATACATTTTGTGATAGAGGAGGAAGAAGAGTTTTTTTTTTAGAAAACCAACCTCCGTTAAGACGGTCAGACAGATTGAGGAACCGAGACAACCCACGAGATTAGGAGGTTCAGAGACCACCTCAGGGTCCAGGACGGTACACAGGGAACAATTGGAGGGATGGGCGACAGAGGAGGAACAACTCGAACTTGAACCCCACCTTCCACAACACCAACAACTGGCGCAACAGATGAACAACACTGATAACACTCCCAGTATTTTCTTACCTACTGATTCTCCTGTATCTTGTATTGATTCATCTACTGATTTATGTCAGCATTCTCTCACCAGTATGTTAAATTCTCCTTTGGCTAACATTACTAAGGAGGGTCCTACTATTTTAGGTGACAACTCCTTTTTTGTTTACAGTTTTTCTAGTTTGAAGATTTTAGACAGTCATCTTAGCTTATTGCAAAAAGGTTTTTCTTTTGCCCCTGATTTCGAATATGACATCAGTAAGATTCTTATTAATTTAAAGCTCTTTACAAGAAAACTGAATTTAAAAGTATTTTTTAGTACTAAACACAGGGTTGACAGTGAAGCTCAATTATTTACAATTAGAAGAAGTAGCACATTTATACCCCCACACCATCCTGCTGTGTTGGCCTTTGAACGTTTATGTACAACACAAATTAGGCGACTTCTTGACAATAGACAGATAACATGTGACAACAACATAACATCTGCAGAATTATTTTGCTTCAAGGAACTTTCTGTTAACAAGGACTATAGGGTTATGAAACCGGACAAAGGTGGAGGAGTGGTTATTATGACCAACACTGATTATTTAACGCAGATGCAGAACATTCTAAACGACTCCGACACATATGAGTTAGCTTCTAAATTTAATGTCCAGAAGGTGTACACCAAAGTAGACTGGATGCTTTATGAGTTGCTATGTGAAGGTATAATAGATGCTGAGGAACATAAATATTTATCGGTAGAACACGCTGTCATGCCCACCATTTTTGGCATACCCAAAATTCATAAAAATTTAGTTAACCCACCTTTTAGACCCATAGTTGCAGCCAGACGATCAAAAACTGAACCTCTAGCTTCCTACATAGACGTTATGACCAAGGACATCCTGGAAAGGTTGCCATATATCTTAAAAGATTCGTGGCACTGTTTGGACTGCCTCAGAACTTTGTCTCATGATGATCTGGGTGATTTTTTGTTGGTCACTATTGATGTTATCAATTTATTTTCAGTGATCCCCCATGATTGTGGGCTCGACTGGTTTAGGAAGAGCTTGGACAAACATACCAACTTGCACCGGACCAAGAAGGACCTATTGGTGGATCTGTTGCAGATGGTACTGGAGAACAATTTTGTAGGTTTTGAGGATGAGTATTACAGACAGTCCACAGGGGTGGCTATGGGTGCTAAATGTGCACCCATTTATGCCAACCTTGTTTTAGCAGAATGGGAAGACCAGTTTGTGTTGACATCTGATTATAAGGCTAAGATGCCTGTCTATTTTAGATTTTTGGATGATATTTTGCTTTTTTGGAAGGGCACACTTGACGAACTGGAAGAATTTATTTTATATTTGAACAACACGACAACATTCTTAAAATTTACACACAAGGTTGGCAAGATGAGTATTGATTGTCTGGATTTACAATTATATACTAAAAATGGTAAAATAGAATCAAGATTATACAGAAAGAAAACTTACAGCAATTCATTTCTACATTATAGTAGTTGTCACCCTGCCTATGTTAAGAGAAATGTTGTTAAGGGCCAAATGATCAGGTTGTCTCGTATTATTAGTGAGGATGATGTCTTTAAAATTGAACTGGACATATTGAAGGACTTATTTGTCCAAAGAGGTTATCCCATTGATATACTTTTGTCGCTTCAACATGAAATATTTAGAAGAAGGTCTACTGACGTTGTTCCAATTTTGCATGACACACAGGTTATGTGACAAAGTCACGAACCATAAAAATGTGCCTGATAGAAACAATATGCCAACAGGAATGGTATTACAACACAATAGGTTAGCACCTGAAGTTAAAGATGTTATTTACGGTGCTTGGGAAAGCCTCATCCCTGCAGACTTACACAACATACTTGGTAAATGTCCCACTTTTATTAATAGTAGAGGTTCAAATTTAAAAGACCTACTAGAGAAGACCCCTAGATCCTTTGGACAAAGACCAGCTACTATGGCCAAATGTGGCAATTGCAAGGCCTGTAAATTTATTAATGACGGTCCCTATGTTTGTCTAGGTAATTTTAAGAGAACTTTGAAGAGCCCTTTTTACTGCAACTGTAACACAAGTATGGTCATTTATGCTGCCACTTGTTTATCTTGCCCAGCGTTCTATATAGGTATGACTACCAGGAAGTTCAGACAAAGAATATTAGAACATTACAGGGACATAAAAAACAATAAAACCACTAATTCATTGTATGTACACACGAATCATTGTTCAAACTTTAAAAAGTTTATTTTTTTTGTTATTGACAGGCTATATACAAAGGATTTTGGGGGGGGACTTTAAAACCATGTTGGAAATAAGGGAATGTCTTTGGCAACTGAGACTTGATGCCAGCAATGCTCCTGGTATCAATGATGCACTATCCCTAGCATGTATTTTAAGATACAAGGCAGCTTGTATATAATATAAAACTATGTAAATTTAAATATTTTAACAGATATGTTTTTTGTTTTATATGGAATGTTTATTACTGCACACACTGCTTTTTATGATGTTTTATTTTGGTTTATTTGTTTATTCTGGGTAGCTATTACTTACTTGAGATTCTAGCAAACAAGGTATTGTTGAGCAGGACTTTAAGATTTGGTGAACAGGAACTTTAGGAGATAATTGTTTAATTTAACTACCCTCCTGCTTTTTCATCATCGATTAATCAAGCACTAATTAATAGCTGTATTTAAAGGTTGTTTTTACTGAAGTTAACTGACTCTGAAGATGCCCATGAGGGTGAAAGTGCTTAGTCAGTTCGTTGCTGTTTTTTTGTTTCTTCATTCATCAAATTGTGGATTAATAAAGGTTTTGTGAGGTTACCTGTTATGTTACCTTAGTGCCTTTTTGTTTACTTTGTTAATCAGGCTAACTGAAGGCAACCTGCAAGCAGATAATCCAAATGTAATGACTGCAACAGTGAATACACTCGGACATCTACATTTATGGTAAGTGTACACAACTGTACTTTCTGTCTAGGCCTGCAACATGATATTGAGGACTGCAGGGTCTACCAGGGATTCACACCTCCAACTTTAAAAAGTAAGGAGTGTTATTTGCAAAGTTACATGGACAAGAAGAGGCTTATGGTTCAGCTTCAGCCTTCGAATATTTCCCCTAATAAGAAATGCTGCAAAGAGAAGGTGGAGACTGACATGCGTGATATGACTTTGGCATCCACAAAGATGGATCATAGACAAATGGTGTCCTAGGCAAGGTAATGGCCACCCAAACACACACCAGTAACCCATTACTTTGCTGTTTCTCCCCAGTTGCCATAAAATGCTGTTCTGTTTTTTTTTTTTTGTTTACAATGATCACAAGAAATTTGGATACAACTTAAAACTTTTATCAAACAGTTTACAACGATACAGCAAAAAGTCAGTTGAACAAAACACTCACATTTAAAACGGACAGCAACAGTAAACTTCTCTTCCTTTGAAATTCACATTTTTTGAAATTCCATCACACAATCCATTAAACTACAAGAGACATGCTAAGATTCGTAGTCCAATAACATAGTGTAAGTGCCAATTGGCGATTATCTGAAGGGTCCTGGAATTCAGAAGACAAATGTGTAATGGATTTGCTAACGGCTTGGGACAGCCTACTTTGCACAAGTTTCTCTTTTCAAGGACAGCCCAGAAGTGCCTGGTGAAGTTTCTTTGTTAGCCCAGCTTGTCTAATGTGTGAAACTAATGGAATCAAATGATACACTACAGGAAGCAACGTAATAACAGCTTATAGCCTTGCTTATTTGTATTAAGTACCACGCAAACAGTTGTTGCCGCACACTGTGCGTTTCATATCTGTGTCTGCAAAAAAATAAGTTAAATTAAAAATGCGTTCATATTTAATAGTTTAACATTAAACTAATTGACTTCTTGCTGTCCATCTTACTCACAACCAAATAGTAAACACACTCTTGACAAATTAAGGAAACCAAGGATCATGCCCAAAGAACATAGCCTTTACGATGATACTCCTGTTTATTACTATCATTTCCTCCGTTTATATCATAATTAATTTGGGATGCAATAGTAGCTAGAGCTCAAGCAGTTAAGTGGCAAAATGACATCTCATCTTCCTCCCTGTCCTAGTTGGTGTACCACACGGGTCAATTTTGGGACCCATTCTCTTTAACATCTTCAGCAGTGACCTACATAAAGCCTGCAAAACTACACCCTAGTACAATATTCAGATAACTCCATAGATATGTGTACCACAAAAAAAAAAAAAAATGAACAGACTACAAGAACTTACCCTGGACTCATTCTCCTCTTTAGAAACGTGACTGACATCTGCCCAGCTATTGCTAAACTCGAATGAATACAAACTAATCCTGTTTACTTCCAAAGAGCTTGCAGTCAACAAAACCTCCTCAGTTACCTCATTCAACAAAAGAAAACAGAGAATATTTAACTTGTTTCACATACTAAATTACTAGGCATCTTTCTAGATGAGAACCTAAAGTTTGACACACACACACACACACACACACACACACACACACACACACACACACACACACACACACACAAAATATAGTGAAAAAAAATACACCAAAACTGTATTCTCTCTATAGAGCCAAACCCTTCCTCTCAGACACTACAAGAAAACACATAGCTTCCTCTCTCCACTTGCCTACCCTAACATATTCTGAGCCCATCCTTAACAACTTCCAAGTGACCTTACTAAACGAGCTTGAACAATGCTGTTACAAAATAGTGTTCTGCCCTAAGGGAATTCCAGCATTATCTTACCTTCTCACAAATTCCTCATATACACAACATTGTGTATAAACCTAACAACTGTCGATCCATCTCCTACCTCATGTAAATATATAACCCTTTCAGGCCAATGTGTTCATCAGACAAACCTGTGTTACATATATCCAACGCAATAATTCTGCTGGCAAATCAGTACTCTCCTACCACCTCCTCAAATTCTGGAATTCCATCCCAGTAGCACGACGGCAAGAGCACACTCTAAAATCATTTAAAACTCAGTTAAAGCCCAACCCTACTTGGTTACCTTTTCTGCTCATGTGATGTTCCTGGATATTAGCTATCTCTTCTACTCCTACTCCAAATCCTTACTAATTCTCACCACTCTTATCTGACTGGCTATAATACAACTATTTTGTCTTAATCTCCAACTGTCTGACTGTCATCTACCCCTCTGCACTACTATCTCCATCTCCCATAGACACTTCAGTTACTTGGACCTCCACAATGCTCCATAATTTGTAACCATCTTCATTCTGTAATCCCCTTCTCTCGTGTCTACTTAATATCTAATTGTAGCTTATTCCTGTTGCAAAAAAAAATACTCTTTTATAAGTTCAAGTTCAATATTAACTAATATTTTACTGTATTCTTGTTTTGATTAACTGTCTTATCATTATTATTCTTTGTATGTACATGTGTTATGTAAATCTTGTATAACAGCCTTCTACTCATTCTGCAAAATGGAGCTTTTCTCTCCAGGCCTCTGCTGAAAATGGGACCTGTGCCCATTTGGGCTTTCCAGGTAAACAGAAACAATAAATTAAATAAGTAAACTAAGTTTTTAGATACAACAATCAGTTATAGCCCCTTGTAAGACCAATTACATTCAGATGTTTGCTTGTGATAAAATGAATGCGTAAACCCACTAACTCTCCCCTAAACTAAGTTGAAAAGCTTTCCCTTAAAATGTTAATGAACCTCATATGAACTTGTATATATTCTCCTCCTTTGACAAACTGTCTAGTATTTTTAGTTTTTCCTTTCTTCTGTTGTCTTCATTACATCTTCAAGATTATCTGGCTAGTATCTTTTTCCTTTCTTTCAGTACATCTTCAAGATTATCTGTACTAAACGTACTGTATGAACAACAATCATATGTTACTACCTGCTATACTTTTAATTGTATGTCTAAACCACTATGCTATGTAAATATCGTATGCGATCATATGATGTTATGTAGTCCTATCTCACCTCCATCATTACATCCTCTGCTCCGACTCGGCCGCTTAGAAAGCCTAAAAACTTCTGATTAGCTCGTGGCTAGGAGATATCCCATGGTGCATGCGCACATTCCCCAGATCTTGTTTGCCGCATCTTCAATCGGAAGCATCTTTTGGTTGGCCGTGGCTAAGTGATTTAGTTCTTTATTATTACTGCTTATTAAGAGTTTTTTTGCTTCATGTGAAGTTTTATTCTGATTGCTGACAGTTTTTATTGTGATACCGATTTGTATCTTTAACCGGATTTGACTTATTGCTGTTTTAAAAATTCTTGGGCCTGTTGGCCGTTTGTGTTTGGTTCCCGTGAGTGTGTGTTTTTTAGACTAGACCATTTAACTTAGAGGTGCTAGTTTGTCCCCTTTTTTCTTTCTTGCACTAGGTTTGTTTAAGTTAGAGAACCTAGAAAAAAAACCCTTTTATTTTTGTTGTGGTGTTAGGGCTAGATCTGCTAAAGTTAGAGGATCTAGTTCCTCTCCTGTTTGCGTGTGTGTGTGTTGTTTTTTTCTCTACTGCCATTATGTTCAAGGAACATAAAGAACATAAACAGTCAGGGTTTAAAAAGTGTACTAAATGTTCGCAAAAAATGTCCATCACCGATGGACATAGCGTCTGTGTGTACTGCTTAGGGGCCGTACATCTTCAAGAAACTTGTCTCTTTTGTCATTCCTTTAGCCCTGGAGTACTCCTGGAACAGAAGAATAAGCTGATTTTAAAAGGCATGTTAAAACCTTCCTTCGAGGAAGACCTAGCCAGTTCTTCCTCCTCTGCTAGGGCGCAGTCTTCTAGAAAGGATAAGGGCAAGACCTCCAAATGGCCTTCTCAAGCCTTAACTTCTGTCTCTGAACCTCTACAGAAGTTACCAAAATCGGAGTTAGCCTCTGTCTCTTTGGCTCCACAGTCTTCTGAGCTGAATGAGATTCTGGACACGGACCCTGCAGTATCGGCACCAAGTGTGTTGGTGCCGATCACTAGCAGTCCTCTTCGGAGCCTTTCTACAGACATTCCACCGGTCTCCCCTACTCTAAAATCACTTATATTGCAGAGAACAAGGTCTCCCACAACATCCTCCAGATCCTACAGGAGCTTATCTGAAGAAGACATCGAGAGAGTGGTGCTCAGACTCCTTAAGTCGTCGGCTTTGCCAAAATTTTTATCGGCTCCAAGCTATTCAGCCTCAGAGCCAACTCCTGCTACCGATCCTGCTCTTTTTCCTCCTCCAGCCCAGATTGGGACTTTGGAGCCGATGTTGTCAGTACCGACTATAGTGGTGTTCTTGGCTCCAGCACCCCGTGTGGTTGTCTCGGAGCCGAGCTCCACTCCAGACACTATTGGCGCCATCCGAAGTGTCTAGGGTCCGAAGCTGTTCGGTCGGCCCCGAGGGGGACACTTGTAACTGAACCTCTTCGGTGCCAAGTCTTCCTCTTGGTGCGTCGGCCCGAGTGAGCTCAGACCCCACATCGTTCTAGGAGCCGATTCTTTTGGAGCCATCAGCACCTACGCTCTCTTCAGAGCCGGGGTGTCATTCAGAGCAGGAAGAATCGGTCTTCGTGAGGATGAGGAGCATGTTGAATAGTTAATCCGTCCCACTTAGGAGTACCGATGCTATACTTCCTCAAGCGCCGACTACTGTCTCAGCATCCTCTCTTCCCCGGGATGGCAGAGACCCACAGCCTCAGGACCCCATTTGGGTGGCCCCCGATCTTTTGAGACCTCCTCAGAGGACCCCACTGAGGAGCCCCCTCGGAAGAGATCATGTAAGAGGAAGCATGTAGACTCCTCTGATGAGTCTGTCACATCTGACACTGACCTTGATGAGTCAGAGGGGTCCCCTAAGTCGTCCTCTGAAGATGTCTCCTTTGCAGACATTTTGGAGATCCTCAGGCAGAGAGGTGGCTGGCCCACCATTACCCCGTCCGATGAGGAGTCAATGTACCTGAAGGCTTTTGGGTCTCAACCCTCAGCTTCATGGGTGTCTCCTCCATTTGATGAATTACTGGATCTTGTGAGTCAGAAAGCATGGCAGACTCCTGATGCCGTGGAACCAGTCCCCAGGAGGCCGAATAAATTTCTTTCCATCCCTAAAGACAAAGAATTTTTATCCAAGGGCTTACCTGTTGATGCCATGGTGGTAGCAGCGGCCACTAAGAAGGAGCTAGCAGAGACTACTTCTTCTATCCATCCACCCAATAAGGAATCCCGGATGATGGATAGGTACGGGAAGCGTATCTTTTCTTCAGCGGCTTTTACACTACGATCGCTGAACTATCTGTCATATTTTAAGAGACTTCAGAGAGATCTACTAAAGGAGGAGATACTCTTCAGGGTACCTCTACTGAAGCAGCCCCATCCACAGTGTCAGCTCAGTTGGCTACTCACATCTATTGTTAACTTCTCCATGCGACTGATCTCTTACACAGCTGATGGTGCAAGTAAGGCGGCGGGTTCAGGAGTCTCCTTAAGGAGACATTCCTGGATGCGTCTATGCAACTTTGCTGAGCCTTTCAAGTCTACATTCACCAATGCTCCCATGGACGGATCCTGTCTTTTTGGACCCAAGGTGAATGATACCCTCATCAGGTGTGAACAGGAAGGAAAGACTCTCTCTGCCATGGGAGTCCATTTTACCATCCCTTCTAGACCTTACCCTAAAGGTCAGAAGAGCGGTAAAATGTGGTTCAAGAAATCACAGAGACCTTTACAGGATACACAGGGTGATTCCTCCTTCAGAGACAAGGGAGAAGGAAATAATGGTAGACGTCGCCCTAGAGGCAGGGAAGGCCCACAAAATCAGGGAGGTCGCGATTCCTTTCGTGACCGTCCCTATCAATGTTCCTGATGTGGAACCCGACTGTGTGTCTCTGGAGCCGGTTGGGGGTCGCCTATCCTTGTACCCTGAAGCTTGGCTAAATCTCACTCGAGATAAGTGGGTACAGGACATTATCACCAGAGGTTACTCTATACCCTTTTCTCTTCCACTACACCCTCCCAAAAGGATCCCAGATGTACCACCCAATCACAGGGATCAAGCAGCTATAGAGATAAAAAAGCTGCTATTAAAAAAGTCATCCAAAAGATCCCAGCAGACCAGACAGGATTCGGAACATACTCCAGGTTCTTTTTAGTTACAAAAAGAACAGGAGACTGGATACCCATCCTAGACCTCAGCAGGTTAAATGAGTATGTAAAGAAGTCCAAGTTCCAAATGGTCACTTTACAATCCATACCCCCTCTGTTAGGGAAAGACAGTTGGATGTGCTCAATAGATCTCCAGGATGCTTACTACCACATAATGATGGACAAAGCATTAAGGAGCTACCTACGCTTCCGGCTGGGAGCTAATCATTACCAGTTTCAGGCGCTGTCCTTTGGTCTGACCACAGCCCCCCGGGTGTTCACCAAGTGCATGGCAGTATCACAGCTCATTTGAGGCATCAGAGAATCCAAGTCTTTCCATACCTGGACGATTGGCTCCTGACTGCCACCACCAGGCATCATCTAGTTCAATTGAGAGATTCCACAATCAAGCTCTGTTCCCAGTTGGGAATCTGTATAAACTGGGAAAAATCCTCTACTTTGCCCACTCAAGCTATAACATTTATAGGAGCAAACATAGACACGGTTGCTATGACAGCCAGACTACCTACAGACAGAATACAGAATCTTGCGCAGCAAATTTACAGGATACTTCCCCTTCGAAGAGTCAAAGAGAAGGTGGTGTTGCAGCTTCTAGGAACTATGGCGTCGACCATAACCTTGGTACCTTTAGCAAGACTACATATGAGGATACTCCAATGGCTCCTGTCATCCCAGAGGTCCTTTCAGCAGTTGCCTCCACATCACCAGATTCTTATCACAGATTCTTGCAAAAAGGATCTACGCTGGCGGATTCAACCAGATCATCTTACCACAGGGACTTCCTTTGTACTGCACCAAGCCGTTGCCACTGTGACCACGGATGCCTCCCAGATAGGGGGGGGGGGCATTATCTTGGCAGGACTGGTCAAGGCACATGGCAAGATCAGGAGGCCCATCTGTATATCAGTGTCCTAGAGATGAGAGCGGCGCTTCTAGCGTTGCAAGCACTTCATGACTTTCTCCCTCTAGGGACGATAGCTATCCAGACCGACAACATGTCGGTGGTTTGGTATCTAAACAAACAAGGGGGACCAGATCATACCCCTTATGTCGAGAGGCCCTGCGAGTTCTTCCCAATGCTTTCTCATTGCAACGCACATCCCGGGGACTTCCAACGTGGTAGTGGACAAGCTAAGCAGGGCAATATTGTTACCTCACGAATGGTCCTTGAACCAGAAAGTAGCCCGTCTGATTTTCCACAAGTGGGGACAGTCCTGCTGCAGTCTCTTTGCCAGCCCCATCAACACCAAATGCAGCACTTTTTTCTCCCTCATCCCCCCTCCCGGAGAGTCTCCAAGAGATGCACTCATCCACGATTGGCCCCCGGGACTCCTTTATACTTTTCCTCCTTTTCCACTCATTCCCAAGGTCATACAGAAAGCAGTGTTGTTGGGAAGCAAGATGATCCTTATCACCCCTTATTGGCCTCGTCAGATTTGGTTCCTTGTTCTCGAGCCTCACCTGTTAGACTATTCATGGACTCTGGACCCAGTGCCAGACCTCCTGACACACGTCAGGTTCTCTTCACCGCAGTCTCCACACTCTCAAACTTAAAGCATGGCTGCTGCAGTTTCATCACTAGTCAGGCTTCATGATCTGGCTCCAGCTGTAACCCATATTATTACTTCTTCTCACAAGCCTTCGACTAGAAAATTGTATCACAGTAAATGGAAGAAATTTTCTATATGGACACACAACAGAGAAGTTGATCCATTTACAGCTCCCATTACTATTGTTTTAGAGTTCCTTTCAGAACTCTTTCACCAGGGTTCAGCGGCTGCTACAGTCCGAGTTCAGCTAGCAGCAATATCTAATTTTCATGCGGGATTAATGATTCCAGTCTTATGTCACTCAAACTGTGCAAATCTTTTCTTAGGGGTTCCATGATCTTAAGACCTCCTGTGTAGGATCCCATTCCTCCTTGGGATCTGAATCTAGTCCTGTCTAGACTTACTTTGCCACCCTTTGAAACCAGCCCATAGTTGTCAGTTGAAATTCCTGTCTTGGAAGACTCTTTTTTTGGTAGCAATAACCTCAGCCAGATGAGTTTCTGAATTACAAGCCCTATCAGTTAAACCACCATATTTAATTTTTCATAAAGACAGGGTTTCTCTCCGAACCAATCCTTCCTTTATTCCTAAAGTCTGTTCTCAATTTCACTTAAACTAAACAGTTGAATTGCCAGTGTTCTTCCCTAATCATACCAATAAATTAGAGTATACATTCCACCAATTGGATGTGCATAGGCAACTGTGTTTCATATCAACAGGACCAAAGGATTTAGAAAATCAGAACAGCTGTTCGTTTCTTTTGCTGAGGCAAGAATGGGCTTGCCAGTGTCCAAGGTCACACTATTGAACTGGATCTCTTAGTTGTATTTCCTTTATTTACACTTCTCTAGGAAAGGAGTTGCCCTTTAAAGTCAAAGCGCATTCTACCAGGTCCTTTTCTATTTCTGCTGCTTTCCAAGCCAGGACACCTATTGATAATATATGTGCAGCAGCAACACGGCCTGCCCCTCATACCTTCATTTCCCATTATAAATTGGATTTAACTTCCAGGGGTAGAGCCTCGTGTGGTTCCATGGTACTCAGGAGTATTTTCCAGTGAGCCACCCATTCAAGATGCTAGGGACGCTGTCCACACGTAATAATGGAGGCGAGATAGGACTACATAACATAAAGAAGTTGTGTACTCACCATAATGTTCCATGTATGTAGTCCATCTCGCCGAACATTATTACGAACCCACACCACCAGCCCCCTTCCTGGAGGATCTGGAAACAGTTTTTCCTTTTCTACAGTGGTTTATACCATAAGGGCACCTTTATTACAGTTTATTCTTCCGGACATTTCTCCTTTTTTCCTGTCTTATTCTGATAGATTAGTAGCAAACAAGATCTGAAGAATGTGCGCATGCACCATGGGATTTCTCCTAGCCACGAGCCAATCAGAAGTTTTCAGGCTTTCTAAGCGGCTGAGTCGGAGCCGAGGATCGGCTCCGAACCCAACACGTAATAATGTTCGGCGAGATGGACTACATACATGGAACATTATGGTGAGTGCATAACTTTTTTTATTATCTGCTATATTTTATGAATGTATGTGTAAACCACAATACTCATGTAAATACCTTATGTGTAGTATGTTAGCAGTTGTTCTGGAGCTTTTCTCCCAGGCCTCTGCTGAAAACAGTCAGCTTTGTCCAGTCAGACCTCTCCGGTAAGCAAATGTTAAATAAATAAATAAATACATAAATGACCGAGCAGTATATTTCAGTTCACTGCTGTGGAAACCTATAGGACCTCCATGCCCTTCCAATATCTTAGCTGAAGAGTCACGAACAGAGACCCCCCCAAAACAAGGAACATATTTTAAATGTTTCCCTTATGTACCTAGAACATTGATAGACTAGCAAGGTTTGCATTGACAAGCATTTTTTGAAGGAAAAAAGGTCTGAAACTTAGATGCCTGTCATTATGAAGTGATGGCATTCCACAATAATTTGCCAGAAAGCCACATATTTTGCAAGGGATCCACCAAAATACCTCTTAAATTCTTGTACAAGAATTCTGGACAAAACCAAAAGAAATGGGTTAAAGGCCCAAAAAGGGACACATTTTTAAATATTTTCTTCCATTTTTTATTTTGCTAACCAGGTAAACCCACTGGAAAAAGTAACCCTTTTCAGGGGTCACCCAGGAGTGCAGTTTGAGTGATTTGTTCAAAGTCACACAGTAGGCAAATGGAGGTGGAAGGATTTAAACCCTGTACTTTAGACTGCGAGAAGCTGTTTTGTTAAAAGCTGCACAACTCTACTACTACTTTCTTTTGACTTTTCACGGTTAGGGGTTGCCACAGCAGAACTCCGGTCCGCTAATGATTGGCAGTGATTTTTTACGGTGTCGAGTTGCCAGCCCAGCGCCCAACCTTCAAAGAAGGCACATCCACACACACTCACACCTACCTGCATGTCTTTTTAAGTTCAGTCGACCATGGGAAGGACATGCAGACTTCGCACAGAAGGCGCTCCCGCTGAGAATCAAACCAGAGAACCTCTTGCTGTGAGGCGACAACGCTAACCGCTGCAGCACCACGGCCAACAACTCTACTTCACTTAAAGTTAATAGGACAATAATGGGTGTTGAAGGGACTTGCGTTTTCTGAACAATGACAGCTATGGAACTCTGACTGGTATTATTGATTGATTATAATCCTCAGTGATTTACCAAAAGAAAAAGAAGTTAATGGTGATCTGGCAGTTAGTGTAGAGGATTAATGTTCCAAACACTCCGTAAGCTCTTTCCTATAGTCAAGGGCAACAGGGTTTGATCTTCTGTCTGTATTTGCCTACTGTGTAACTCTGCGCATGTCACTTAATCAGATGGTGCTCCTGGGTTGTCATTTCTAGTTAACAAGCAAATAAAAAATAAAACCTTATTACATCAATGACTGTAATTTTCAGTAACTAACCAGAAGTAACTTGGTCATATGTGTATGTCTAAGAATTTCTGGGTGTTCAGGAGCTCATTCTGAGAGTTTGTGGTGTTCATGTTGGAAGGAGGATCTCTGACATACACACACACACACACATACATACATTATATATATATATATATATATATATATATATATATATATATATATATAAAAACACTTAATACCAATTGGGGTGCTTTTGACAGTGATGGTGGTGTCCTACAATGCTGCTTTTTGCCTGAAGTAGGAAGTACAAACTTTGTGTACAAAGCTCCAGAAAAGTCTCACTCTCGTTGTCTGTATATTTAAGCCAGAACAGCTGGGCAGCAGTAATTGGGGAGAAGTGGTTACAGTCAGACTTTTTTTTTTTTATGTCCAGCATCAGACCCTAGGCACCTGCCTGTGTCACCTTAAACTGGATATGGCTGTGGGCATCTGACATTGTGGCTACCCTGTTGAGGCTTCTGACAAAATCACTTTGGAGACTTTCATACCAAAAGAACAAAATACGTTCCACCATGCTGATATCCAAGATTCCTTCCAGATCAGACACATATTCTTGGATGCCCATTGCTAAGGCAAGCTTCATAATTTCTGAAGGAGAAGGTGAGTTATCTACTACCCTTACTAAAGAGGATATCTACTACCCTTACTAAAGAGGATGTCGTTAGTCATGAGGTGGAATTCTTGCAATGGTATCCCAAGACCAGCACTTCTGAGATGGCTGCCCTTTCTAAAAGGGCACAGAAGGGTAAAACAAAAATCATCAGGCCTAGGCTCCCTGCGGGCCTTTGGGTCCTGTATGCCAGATTTTACCTTTCCCCTAGCCTGACCCCCCCCCCCTGAACAATTGGTTAAGTTGGCCCAAGGGTTTCCTGCAGCAAAGTGCAAATCCATCTGTGTCTAGGGTCCCCTCTGGTAAAAGGAAGAAAGAATAGTGTCCTGAAAGGTAGAGTGAGAAAATTGTGTCCTTTTCTTCCTCCCATGGTAAGAAATGTGCATGATTTTTGAGAACTCATGGTGCCAGGGGCACAGCTACAATTATGTCTCTCATTACTTGCCATCTTCAGTGAGAGTGGTAGTTTGGAAGCAACTGTTTGGTAATCTGTCCTCACTTTTCAGTGTTATAAGCTGGATATTTATTCCTTGCAAGAGCTGTATTTGCCACAACCATATTACAGGGTACACTTCAATCTAGCCACTTTGTTCATGTCATTCATCTCCCTTTTTGACAGACATCTGAGAATTATTTCAGTAGTCAGGATGATTGGAGCAATGATCTAAGTGAAGAACATAGTGCAGCTGTGTAGGAATTTGCCATAATAGTAATTGTTCAGGTAGGTCACTGTTGCAGTACTGCATCCCTACTGCTATCTCCTGTCTAACTGTGGGACACCATGGGCCAAGATGGGGTGCCGTATCGTTAGTGTATATCTTTTCCTTTTACTTACAGGGTCTTGGGCCTGCTCAGGTCTGAGTGGAATTTGGGGAGCTGTATTTCTCTGTCTCCCTACTGACTATACCAAGAGAGTGTGTTCTCATCTCTAATTCACATAGCTTTTTCCAGGACTTTTTTAGCTACCAATGTTTATTGGCCTCCTAGATAAGAAAGCTCTAATGTACTGTGAGTGAGCACCATTTTTTTTTCTTAAGCTGTCTTGATGCCCCAGTGTGGGGGAGTGTATCTGTTGCTTCCAGATGTAAATGTACCATTCATCAGCAGCATATGAGAACTTTTTTTTTTTCACAATAATGTTTCTAAGGTGGACTTTTACTGTCCTTTCAGCCCTACCTAGTTCTTAGAGGTGAAGTTAAGGGGGGAATTTCCCCTTTAATAACAGTGTTACAGGAAATACATTTAACAGAAAAGTGTAACTTTCGTCTTCTTCTTCTTCAGTTCTAAATAAATTGTACAGTTGTTACTGAATGATTTGTTAGACATTAAGCTAAATGTGTCACCATCACTTTGCAGTTCCATGACAGGCTGCTTTGTCAATGAGCACCAGCTGTGCTACTAGCAGAAAGTTTTCTTATTTATGTTAAAGTTGTTGCATGGTCTAGCATTTGTTGCTGTCACCATTTTGTCCGTACAAAAATAGTATGATGAGAGGTAGCCATGTTGACATGAACTTATTTTTCAAAAAAAGGTCATTTTTCTTGCAAAAACATTGTTTCCCCAAAATATAATACTGTATTGCCTTTCTGGTTCCTTTAGTGTCCTCCTTCCATTGACTGAAAACTGCAGTTCTTTGAATCAAGGTTTTCTTTGCATAGATAATCTTGTAATCTTTTTCTTGGTTATTTATTTATTTTTTTATTTTTTTATTTTTGAAGCTTTCGTTGTCGCCTCACAGTAAGACGTTGTGTGGTTCGATTCTCAGCTAGAGCGTCTTCTGCGTGGAGACATGCGTGAATGGGTGTACCTTCGTTGAAGGTTGTGCATCAGAGCTGGCAACTCTGCACGTAAAAATCTGCTGCCAATCATTAGCGGACCGGAGTTCTGCTGTGGCGACCCCTAACCGGGAAAAGCCGAAAGAGACAACATTTATTTTTGAAGCTTTGTTCCCTTCCTTAGTCTCTTTGTTGTATGCATGGGTTTTCCCTTGTAAAAGGAAGTCCTGAATTTAAGGCACTGCAGTTATAAGTAACCAAGGATGGGATAACGAAATGTAAAGGAATCATAGGCATCTGTATTTTCCATTTATGTAAATGTTTGGATGTTGGCTATATTTCATGTATTTGTTTTTTTTTCTTCTGTAGCAT
Organism: Protopterus annectens; assembly: GCF_019279795.1. NCBI lineage: Eukaryota > Metazoa > Chordata > Ceratodontiformes > Protopteridae > Protopterus > Protopterus annectens. The sequence continues at coordinate 124,438,530 of NC_056732.1, read as the reverse complement.
CCTGAAAAAGGTCCATGGAACAGTATTGCGATCTGTCTAACAAATCTAAATAAATACATAGAAAAGTCATGTTTTTTTTGGGAGGGGGGCATAAAGTACTCTGAGGGAAGAAAGTCATTATCTGTCCTTTGTTGACACTGTTAATCCCACTAGGTTAGTAGCCCCTGTTTTCAGGGGAGACCCAAGATGGTATTTATACTACTAGGGAAAATTTGGACAGAGCATCGGGAAATTCCTGTACTCTTTCCAATAGGTGCCATGGGATCATTTACATCTACCTGAGCTACCACCAAGTGAAGCAGATGAGGCCTCAGTTTAACGTCTCTTCCCTCAGGACTGCAGTGTCAGCAATTGAGCTGTCTGGTGTGAAAATAGTACCCACAGCCTTTTGAATCAAAGGTGAGTGTGCTGCCTGCTATGCCACTGACACTGTTGTCATAAATTAAAAACGCAATCTTATTCAAATGGATATGCCATCACCAAGCCTGTCAGTTTGCTGTAGAACAAATCAAAAAGAAATGTTAACCACTTAGTAATTCCAGGAGCATTAGTACTGCATAGAAAGTCAAGGTAAGATCTTAATGTACTGTTTTAAGCCTATTTTTTCAGTTTCTGCTCTCAATTGCCTTCTATAATTTGAACAAAGGATGGTTATCCTGCTGTCCATGGAGGATAAGAGGAACGCTGCAGACCTTCATCTGCATTCCTTGCTATTTTTGTCATTGATGTACAGGTCAGGTACTTTGTTACAATGAGGAACCTTACCACCTTCAGGAGTATGTATTATCCTTCTGCATTTTGTTTATATAGCTGATAGATGCTGCTGTTGTTTTAGAATAGTGTATTATGACACAGCTATTTAGTTTCTTCCTTTTTATTTGAATCTACTACTGTTTGTTTGTAGTGTTTGCTTACTTGGACGCATTCGTTGAATATAACTTTGCTGTGTCATGCCTTATAATCTGACCTCTCACATTAGCCACTAGCCTAGTGGGACTAATGCACAGGGCCTGATTAAGAAGGAAGCTGATGGAGATATAGCTCCAGGCCTGCATGTCTGAAATAAGTCCTGCTTGCTTATACTCCCGACTTTAGGTTGACATCTTCTGGGACTGCCACACCTCATAAATAGGCCCCTTCTATTTTTCAGCTCCACGCTCATGAGACACCTAATCCATGAGTGCTAATGCAGTCAGCAAAGGGTAAACAGACAAAGAAAATAAGGCAGTATGGTCGTAAATAATAATAAAGAAGTTATTCATTCTAATAGCTAGTCACATTACTGAAATCAGGGTTGCAAAATTCCATCAGTAATTTACAGTTAAGTGTCCCTTTACTTTGATTTTTACATAGGTTTGCATTTTTTCTCTATGGAGAAGCTAAACAAAAAAAAAACTGCCACCTACCCTCTGGTATGCCAGTCTTATCATGTCTGTTACAATTGAGAGGCCTAGTATAAATGCATTGTTTTGTTTATTTGCAACTTAATATGGCATAACCAAATGTTTCCACGGCCTATGCAGCAGTACACAAAAACACATTACTACATGTATCTTACATTACATACCATATCAGTCATTATTTGTCTGCCACGGTGGTACGGCGGTAGCGTTGTTACCTCACCGCAAGAGGTTCTCCCGTTTGATTCTTGGCTTGGCTTGGGAGTGCCTTCTGTGTGGAGCCTACATGTCCTCCCCGCGGTTGGGTAGCGTTGGAAAGATATGTGTGCGTAAATGGGCATGCCTTCGTTGAAGGTTGTGCGTCGAGCTGGCACCTCGGCATTTCGTAAAAATCTACTGCCAGTCGTTAGCTGACTGGAGTTCCACTGTGGTGACCCCTTACCGGGAAAAGCCAAAAGACAAACAACAACAATCAGTCATTATTTTGTATGTAATGTAACTGGATAATGTTTTGCATTTATGTTACTGACTGCTGTAGCTGAAAAGTTGACCTTATTTGCCATTCTGTTGACTTTATTGTGTTTTACTGGTAGGTTCCTAGCCCAGTGCTTGCAATTTATTTATTTAATTATCAGACATTTGTTTAGTGGGAAAGTCTGACTGGGCATGAACCTGTTTTCAACAGCAGCCAGAGGAGAAAAACTCCAGCAGAAAAATCGATTTACATTTTAGTACAATCAAAGAGTTATACAGGAAAACAAAATGCAAAGTAGTAGCTCCAGAATGAGAAACAGATGATGTTCTTCGTGTTTCACTGTTGTAGTCGTCACCTGTGGGTTATATCCCTGCTGTGGTAGCCCTCGGCCGGCCCGAATACCACCTGTAGTCTGACATGAGGTTATCAGTACTGTAAAGCAAGGCAGCCAATGTCATTACATCAGTCTTTCTTGCCGTGGAGCCTGTAGCAGAAGCAGTTCGCACAAGTGCTGGTTGATCGCTACCAGAAGTCGAATTTCAGCAGAAAATGTCTAAAGCTAAGTACCCTGTTGGGGACCCTTTTTTCTTGCGCTAACCGACGTCCAAGAAAGTTAGCAATTGTCTCGCCTGTGGAAAGCAGATCCCACACCGAGACTTTCATTCTTACTGCATCACTTGTTTAGGCTCAGACCATGATGCCCCTCGTTGCCATTTCTGTGCCCTCTTTAATGCAAGAACCATTCACTGCAGAGCTCTTTTTGTAAACAATTATTTTCATATTCCGTCTTCGAATTCCGATATGGCATCCGTCAGCCAACAATTCACCAACATTCTGAAAAAACGTAAAGATAGAGACAGGGCACACAAGGCTGAGCCTTCCATTGATGCTACCGCTAAGTAAGTCATCAGTTCTCTTGAATTCAGTGAGGTGCTTTCGCAGCCCCTGATGCCCGACTCGCTTTCTATGCAGGCCTCTGCCGAGACCCTCTCTGAGTCTGGTATGCCACAGAAGTCTTCTTCGTCTTCTGAGTCTTTGGCTGTCTCTGCCTCTGTTGGGTCTGGAGCCGCGGCGTAGGCACCGGCTTCCAAGGAGGCCTTTCGCAGTACCGCTTCTAGATAAAATAAACGATGTCTTCTCTTCCAACTACCGTTTCTCAGAGATGGATGGATTCTCTCAGGCCTCGAAGCCAGGCCACTCCTAGGAAATCTGCTTCTAGCCACCATCTTGCTACTGCTTCCCCACTCCAAGCTCAAATGCTTAAAATGGCGAAGGATCTCATCTCCCTTATCCGAGGTACTCAAGCCCCCACTCCAAAAAGGAAAAGCCTTCCTTCTCCAGAAATTATGACAGACCAAGAGTCTGAGGAATCTGATTATTCTGCCTTTGAAGAGGAACAACAGCCCTTAACTGTTTGAGGATGCAGAGGAATCCATCCTCTCTGCCTCCCCTCCAGAGGACCTCTCTTTCGGGGAAACCCTTCACTCCCTCAGGGAGCATTTTCATTGGGAATCTCAGGACTACCCACAGTCAAAGAAATGACTTGGAGAGATTCTGGACCTGCCCCAGCACAGACCCCTGGCCATCCCACCTATTCTAGAAGTGGTGGATGATGTTTTCCTTTAATCCAGTTTAGCCCCTGATGCCCTGCCTCCTGCTCCAGCTAAACCTGACAGGTACTACAGAGTACCGAATTCTCGCAAATACCTGTACAGGAACCCTGATGCAGACCCTGAGGTCATTACACAAGGACCCAAAGAATCTAAGACTAGTTCTGCCAAGAATCCTCTTCCTTCTAACAAAGACTCCAGAGCTTTGGACAGATGAGGTAAGAAAGTGTACACCTCTGCAACCTTAGCTTTCAGAGCACTCAGTTGTCAGTTCCATATGTTAAAATATCAAAAACACACTTTGGAACAATTAAAACAGGAGATTGCTACCTCTCCTGATGGTGCCAACTTAAAAGAGCTGGTAGAATTACTACACTCTGCTTGTTAAGTGGCCAAGCACTCATTACAATATGGATATGACGCCCTAGAAGCTTCTAGCAGGGCAGCAGTGACAGGATCTGTTATTAGAAGACATGCATGGCTGAAGGAACAACCTCTCCCTGATCTTTTCAAGTCTAAACTTATTGCTGCACCCCTAGGTAAGGAACGCCTGTTTGGGGAAAAAGCAGAAGAGGTGCTTAAGATGGAAGACAAAGCAAAATCTATGCAAACAGTAAAAGATTTCTTTCAAGTTCATCCACCCAGATTCAGCAGGAACTTCCCCTCTAAGCAGTGGTCCTTCCCTGCATGCAGCAGACAGGGCTAAAGTAAGCCCCGCAGGGACAGGACATGCAGGCCCCTATCCCAGGGCCAGCAAACAAGCAAACTATGGACCACTTCCACCTCTAAGGCACGGAGTTCTAAGCCCAGCTTCTATGGTAAGCACTCACAATGACTCTCCCTCCTCCCTCCTTTCACTCATCTAAAACTAGAAGGAAGGCTCTCACCCTCTTCAAGGACAATTGGGTCTCTATAACCAAGGACCAATGGGCATTAAAAATCATTTCTCAGGGATACAGATTCTCCTTCAGTAAACTCCAAATTCCAAGAGGGTACCCAGACCTCCCCCCCCAACCAGTGGGTAGATGCATTAAAACAGGTAAAAACACTAATATCCCGGGGGCAGTAGAACCTGTCCCTGTGGATCAAACAGGAAAAGGTTTTTACTCCAGACTATTCCTTGTTCCCAGAAAAGGGGGCACTTGGCGCTCCATCCTGGATCGATCCAAACTGAACACCACCTTTGTGGTCCCCAGATTCAAAATGATAACCTTGCAGGAGCTCCTGCCTATGCTCACATAAAATGCCTGGCTGGTGACACTAGACCTAAATGATGCCTACCTCCACATCCCCATCAGGGAATCATGCAGAAAATTCCTGCGCTTCAGAGCACTCAATCAGCACTTTCAGTTCTCTGCACTGTCCTTTGGCTTGTCTACTGCTCCCAGAGTATTCACCAATTGCTTGGCCGTGGCTGTAGCATTCTGCAAACAGAGAAATGTACAGATTTACCCTTATCTGGACGTCTGCCTCATTCAGGCGAACAGCAAAGAAAAGTTGCTCCAGGATCTTCTCTTTGTCAAAAAAAACTCCTAACTTCCCTAGGGTTCACCATCAACAAGAAAAAAATCAAATCAAAACCACACCAGGAAAATTGTTTTCCTAGGAGCTGTACTAGACACAGCAACCCTAATGGCCTTCCTATCACCAGAAAAGCAGAGCTTCCTGCCTCTCTACTTCACCCAGCTGGCTTCCAGAAGTCATCTCACTGCGAGGAAGTTCCTGCAAGCCCTGGGATACATGACATCTAGCACTCTCAGTCCTTAGAGACCACTCTCCCACTGATCCCTTGCATAAGGGACGAATTTCTGTGGTGGGCAGAGGTGTGTGCCATGAACAAGGGTCTTCCCTTCATCCTCCACCCTTCTGGCCAGACAGTCACCACCGATGCCTCAGACATAGCCTGGGGCACTCACCTAGCAGGCAGGTGTACCCGAAGGCCTTTGGAATGCCCAGCAACTTCACTTACACATCAACCAGAAAGAAATGATGGCAGTGCAAAATGCTCTGACTTCCTTCCAACCCCATCAGGCCAGGGGTCCTCCTTATAAAAACAGACAACACCACAGTAATGTGGTACATCAACAAGCAGGGGGGCACCCAATCTTACCCCCTGTGCAGGTTAGCCATGAGTCTGTGGCTTACAACCACCTCCATGGGGCCACACCAAATTGCCCAATACTTACCAGGGATCAGCAACACACTGGCAGACCACCTAAGCAGAAACATACTGAACCCCCATGAATGGCAACTCCACAGAGAAATTTTTCTGCAAATCACCCAGGAGTGGGAGACCCCAGAGGTAGACCATCTTTGACTCGCACCTTAACAACCAGCTGCACAAGTTTTGCACCAGGGAGTATCTCCTAGCATGGAAGGTGGATGCCTTGACCTTCCTCTGGAGCTCCCTGTTTGTGTACGCATAACCTCCTCTGCCCCTTATTCCCAAGGTTCTGATCAAAGTAAGAGAGGAGAGACCAAAGGCCATCATCATCGCCCCAGATTGGCCCAGACAGCATTGGTACCCCTTACTATGCAGTCTGACCTTACAGCCCCCAAAGCTGCTTCCCCTAAGGTCAGACCTCTTGACCCAGGAGAGGGGGAAGGTACTGCACCCAGACCTACAGGCTCTCAGACTTTCAGCATGGCTCATACACTAAAAACTAACAAGAAGTCACTGTTAAGCAAACAGGTCCTGGACATCATCACAGAGGACAGAAGCCCCAGCACAAGAAAATCTTATGCAGCAAAATGGAAAAGATTCTGCTCCTGGACACAATCAAAAGGGGGCAGTACCTCCCAACCTTCCATCCCTCTCATCCTGGATTATTTAGCAGAGTTGATCAATAGTGGCCTCTCCTCCTCCTCTATTAAAATCCATGCCTCTGCCATCTCTGCCCATTATGATTCAGACCCATCCCTCTTCTCTCATCCTTTGATTAAGCAATTCCTCAGAGGGGCTTCTAATATCAGGCCTCCCAGAAGGCGCCCTACTCCACCCTGGAACCCGAATTTTGTGTTAGAGAAACTAACCTTACCTCCTTTTGAACCTGCCGCTTCAAAAGAATTGAAATACCTCTCCTGGAAGACCTCCTTCCTTCTAGCTATCACCTCAGCCAGAAGGGTCTCCGAACTTCAAGCTCTCATGGCTGTCGAGCCCTTCATCATTTTCCATGCAGACAGAGTCTCCCTGAGGACTAATCCCTCCTTTATTCCCATGGTGGTATCTGATGTGACCCTTAACACCTTCCCACCTTCTTTCCCAACCCTCAAAATAAGGGGGAAAGAATTCTATACTCAGTAGATGTGCACAGACAACTCGGATACTGTCCTGGACCACACTAAGCCATTCAGAAAAACTGACCAGCTTCTTGTAATCTTTGCCTCAGGAGCAGAGGGGAAGCCCATCTCCAAACAAACCATTTCCAAATGTGTTTCACACTGTATCCATTTTTGTGACAGACTACATGGGAAACCCATCCCTAAGTCGATCCGTAGCCACTCCACTAGGGCAACCTCCACTTCCACTACCTTCCTCAGAGGAGTACTCACCAGGGACATATTGCAAGCAACCACCTGGACCTCTGTCCATACCTTTACAAAGCATTACCACCTATCTCTCTTTTCTAAGTCTAGGGCAGGGTTTGTCTCTGCAATTCTGCAGGACCTCCTGACTCATACCTAGGACCCTACCTATCCTTCCACCCTTTGTCTCAGCTTTGGGAATCCTCCCACAGGTTATGACTGCAACAGTGAAACACAAAGAACACAGTACAGTTGTGTACACTTATCATAAATATAGATGTTTGCGTGTATTCACTGTTGCAGTCTTGGTTACCCTCCCTCCATCCCCCATTTCACATCTTTCCCTCGTAGCCACCAGGACCACTTCTCTCTTTTCCCTTGTGGTTCTGATGGGTTAGGGCAAGAAAAACTGATGTAATGATGTCGGCTGCCTTGCTTTATAGTATTGATGACCTGACTTCAGACTGCAAGCAACAGCAGCCGGTGCACAAAAACATTGACTCTGGTATTTAGGATGGCCGAAGGCTACCAGAGCAGGAATAACTCACAGGTGATGACTGCGACAGTGAATACACTCGAACATCTACATTTATGGTATGTGTACACAGCTGTACTTTGCACTCAACATTTCAGTTTTGCATAAAGAGGAGGTCTATATACAAATAACACTGTGCATGCAGCTTTTTAAATATATAGTAGAGTAGAGATAAGAGATGGTTAGCCATGAAATACAGCAGTAATAAGGGTATCAAGGAAGGAGAAAAGTGTTGAGATAGGAAAAAGGGGGGATAATAACAAAGGCGTTAAATAGTATAATGTAAAACATATATACAGGTTAGATTTGTAGAAGGTAGTAAAGGGAAGAGGTGAATGAGAAAGAGAGTTGTGTCATCTTGGTGCATTTAATGTACAGTGTCAGGATGTGTAAAGAAGTTCTTTCAAGGATTGTTTAAGTAAGAGGCTGCTGTGAAGTAATCTGATGACCAAGGGTGTTGTGTTCCAAGCTTTAGCCAGATAGTTGGAATATAGACCATGGCCAATGGTTTTATTAGCTGTGTAGATGGTTAAAAGTTATCAGAGGGGCAAAGGAGGTGATTTGGAAGGTAATGGCTAAGTATAGAGCTGATGAAAGGGCAGGAATAGGGTTCATAAATCATGTTAGCATTAAGGAGAAGTTGATTAAACAGATTGGGTAGTTTTAGACAATTTAATGATTTTAGATTAGAGCAGTGCAATGATGGTAGTTATTGGGTGAGTTAGTTGCAAACTTTGCTTCTTTGTTGTAGCTTGAGTCCAGCTGTGGTCTAAGAGTGACTTGTATGTTGGTAAGGATGGGAAAGGCATAGAGTATAGAGGGAAGGAGGTATGCAGTATTGAGACTAGCTCTGGAGGGGTTGGTAAGACTTTTTTTTTTTTTAATCTATACAGCATTCCAAGTTTTTGATGTGTGTTTTTATGCAGGTTTGGATATGAAGATCAGAATTTAGTTGACCATCTTTGTGATGCCTAGCAGATTACTGTGAAGAATGTCATTAGTATTTTTGTGGTTTAGTGTGGATGTGAGGATATTTTGAAGATGTCTTTGAGGGATGTAAAAGATTTGAGAAAAAATAAGAGTTTTATTTTTTAGCATTAAGGGGAAGTTGGTTGTGTGTCAGCCAGCTTTCAATGCAGTTGGACCTCAGTAGGTTTCCTCAGTCTCTGGGAACATTACTGTTAATCTACTAAGCTAAAATGTGTATCATCCTTCTTCTCCTTAGCTTGGTAGGCCGCCTAGGTAGACTTGCTTCTGTTTTTTATAAAATAAACTTAAATGATTCACCCACCTGAATATTAATTCTGCAGAGAACAAGACCAAAGCATGTGCTCTGTAGTGTCTTGTCACACGTTCTATACAGGTCATTTTACTATGCTGTTAGAATACGGCATTATTTTTTTCAGGTGGTAGTTCGGATCCCTTCCACACTGCAGCCGTCAACCCATTATCCTATGTTTGTTCCATTTGTTTACCTTACCCCCACATTTAGAGCTGGAGAATAGTGGTCATCACTTAGTGGCAGTTAGGGTATTCTTGCATTTTTCTAATACTGTGTCTTGGACAAAAAGTGAAGAGCAGTCTCTGGAAAGGTTGTACTTCAAGTCAGAGTCTGTAGTTTCATGTGCTACAATCCCAGACTTTCCTCCAGGTAGAGGTCCGCGTATGTTGGGAGGGGGGGACTGTGTCAACACCCTCTACCAGGTTGTGTGATGTAGCATCATCTCTTCATGACCATCTTTCCCCTACCCAGTTAGGGTACAGTATTCTTAAAAACTTAAGTGTGAAGTAACTTGGACAAGGCATCCATTGGTGCTTTCAGTGATCTAGGTTTGTAAATGAGTCCGAATCATCAAAAAAGTTTGGGGAGATAGGGTAATGCAGCTACTGGACAGCTGTCTATATGATATAATGAAATGTGTGAGATTATCTCTTGCCTGAGAGACAGTGGAAACTGTTGATCTCGGACAGCCAGATTACCCAAGTGTGGCAAACGTTTAATATGTGACATGCAGGTTCAGGGAACCATATGCATTGACATCATTGCATGTCACTCCTCATCTGCAGTCTTGACCAGCAACTGTAGACTGATGGCTTTCCACTTCCATCTGCTTAACTACATGTTTTTTTTTTAGGATTTGGTAAGCTGCAGGGTCTGGCTTGTACACTTGGGAGTTGGGAGGTCTGCTTGTTCAATTGGGGAAGCAGATGGAGATGAAGAAACAAGTGAAAAAATATCGGTGCATGGGTGGGGATTACATTGGGGGTGAAAAAGGTGTAAAAATGTTACTTCAAATTCTAAGCCTCAAGGATTTTCATTGCAGGAGTACCCCTAAAACTTTCTCTCATGTTTCTTTTGATGACTTACCTGTTCAGCCCATAACATTTTCCCATTACCTGAACTTGCATACCACTTCATGCCTTTTATACTTGTCTGATTTGTTGTACAGGACCACTACCCAGAAACTAGTAGCTAACATTTCCCTAGCCTCTCCAGCTACCCTTTAAGGTCTTTAAACTGTGAACACCTAGACATACCAAAGCCATTTGCTGAAAAATGGTGTACTGATCTCCGGCCACCATTGTCACAGCCTTGGAAGCACATCCAGTCTTAAGTTTGAGTTCCAGTCATGGAATGCTCAGTGTCAGTCTTGGGGTGTAGCATCAGCATGGCCCAATATATACAACTTTTCCTTTTAAGTAACATCTAGGAGGCTCTGTCTTGTACTTGTTGGACAGTGACACTTTTGCTGTAATGCCTCAGGAGTAAGCCCCATTCTTGTCAGTTTCTGCCATTCTGTCTCCTACTATATGGGTTTGTACTTTTCATCCGAGTGTTACTAACAGCATCATCACAATCACTGTATAGTAATAATAACAGGTCTCAGTGGCTGTGACCTTTACTCCACTTACCTCCACTGGGGTCCTTAATCTCTGAGTGAATTTTATGTACTCTTCCAAAGAAGGCTAGACATCAATTTGCTCAATGATACAAAACATTTTTGGCAGCATCATTAGTATTTGTTGACCCAAGGCAACTGGTTCATTTTGAGAACTTTGTCTTCCCTTCTAAAAAATGGGAAATTTGTAGAGCATTCCACAAAACTAGGTCATCTCTGAGTCTCCCTCAAACCTTATACAGGTTTCTAGTCCTCAGCAAGGCAACTTGCCTTCTAATGAAGAAACCAAGAACTTAAGTTTAAACTTATAGTTAGCCATTCAGGAATGTTTGCTTTTGACCTCCTGCAAGGATAGGGGAGAGTCCAACAGTAGTAGTAAGGTATTTGCATTGGCTAGCGAATTAACTTGGGATTCCCCACTGACATCAGCATGATACTCTAATACTTAACTGATTCTCCAATTCAGGGGGCATCTAATATTTAATGTTGAACAGAAATTGGGAAAACAAAAACATTGTCTATTGCTAGAACTGTGCACAAATGATTTTGATACCATCTTATTTTCTCATCTTTGCATTATATGCAGAGTACATCAACTTCACCAAGGGCACAGAGTAGTCCATAAACCCCATCTGTGTTAAGCTAGCAATTAGAAAGTGTCGTCACACCCTTTTAAATACTTTTGGTGCATTAGTAGCAAAAAGGTCTCTTAACCTTTGCTAAAGTGTCTAACATAGTCCACATAAGGCCCAGTGACAACTTCTCCATTAGAAATTCTAATTGTTCTGCCATAACTATCATGTTCCAAACTTGCTACAACCTCTTAGCCAATATTTGTGCCAAAATCTTGGCCTCAAAGGTTATTAGAAAGATGGGCCTATAGGAACCTGGAGTCAGCTGGTCTTTGCTCTGTTTACCATTCATGGCGATGCCTGAAAAAGGGGGTTCTTAGACTCTGCCTTAATGCATGCAGAAAGAGGCACTCTTAAGGATAAGACCAGCTGGGTCTGAAGTCCCTTGCAGCATTCTAACCCATACCTTCTTGCTGTGGGTTTTATTTCCTGGCATTGCTGTAATTTTTCCCAGAGTATCATCGTTGTAATATGTGCAGTGAGGTAATGAGCCTACATAGCGTCCAGACTTCTCAAATCACTCCACTTCATTGTCTAGGGAGATTTATGGTAAAGCTACTGCATTTCTTAACCTTACTTGGCCCTTGATCATTTGTTGCAGCTGCAAGTATATTCTGCTTGTCCAAAAAATTTAAAAGTTTCTTGAATCTGAGACATAGTGGTTCATATGAGGTGATTCATGTTTTTTTCTATACCACTTGTGAGAGGAGCCTACCATAAATAAAGGCCTTACAACATGTGCCTGGACTTTTTGCATAAAACATTTCTGGTGCTTGTTTCTCCTCTATTTTGGGCACACCAGGAATAACAATATTTTTCTTTCTGGAGTGCCATTCTAGGTCTTTCTTTTTCTCAAACCTTTCTGTAATGTGGTTAGTCTCTCCTTTTGATTTGTTCATTTTTCCGCACACAGTGAAAATCATTAACAAAGCATTTTGCACCCCCCCACACTTTTAATACTGTCAAGACCCTTTTTATCTTTGATGCCCCTCCCCCCAAACTACAGACATAAGCTCTTTTAGGTAGAACATTTTGTCCAAGAACTTTCAGTACTGTTGAAGGTGAATTGACTGATCCTAGCAGATGCAAAAGTTATTACTCCCACATTTTATGTGCATCTGCATAGGTGGGATTTCCTCTGTCAGGGTAGGGAGATTGTAACATGGCATGTCTGCTTGATAGCTGATGATTTTTTTGTGAGCCTGTCATTTTCTACTACACTCCTGCTGTTTCACAGTGAGACAATCCTCAGTGCTGGTATTGCTGGTAAGCAAGCAAACAAGCAGTTAAGTCAGAGAAAATGAAAAGTTTATTGATCTTCAGTGAGAGCTCTGGTTATTTGCAACTCTTTTTTTCCTGTGTGTCATCAGTTCTGTCAAAAACATTTCATTAGCAAGCTGCTGCAATGACATAGAGGGATAAAGCCCCGAGTATGGCACAGTCAACCTGGGTTGAATTAGCTGCTCAGGCAACTGATGGAGCAGCAGGAAGGGATGGGAGTGCCCATCTTGGGTGGGAGGGCATATGTCGATGCTCCGTCGTGGGAGGTGTGGTCCAGAGAGGGGAGTTGTCAGTAGATCTACTCGATTGTAAGAGTTGGGGCATGGAATGAGTAGGGCATGTAAAGACAGAGGCAAAAATGGCTAAGTCCTCAGGATGCCCCACAACTGGCCTCAGCAGTTAAGTCTGGGGGTGGGGGGGGTGGTGGCGATATGCTTTGGTAGACCCAGCGTGGATGTGGGACACTGGGGACCAGGCCAGTTAAATGATGCCCCCAAGGGAAACCAAAAATATTTAAAAAAAAATTTCAGTAGCAAGAAAAAAAAGGCATAATTGTTTTTATTGCCTTGTGGTTGTTTCTTTTGCTTATCTTACACTCTCATTTCCTTTACTTGCACTTTTTACTTTGCAGTAACAGCCTACCTCAGCATGCAGAGGTCTACAAAGCTACCTAGTTGCCATTGTCCTCCCATCTCCTCCTTTTCCTGACTGACCTTTTTGTCAGAATATGTGACAGATGTGAAGATGCTTTCACACCACATAGAGCCTGCTTGTCTTGTTGCCAGCTTGTCCACCACTGTATCTTGGGGGAAGGGGAGTAGTTTGGAGGATGTGTTGACTCTACATCTCTGAAAGAGAACTGCAGGCCTCTTGATGTTCATTTCACTTTTGTTAGGCCTTGTCACCTGATTTTATTGTGCAACCCATTTGCTGATAAGGTTTGCAGATTCTTTGAGTGCTTGTTGTTGTTGTTGTGTCTTTCAGCTTTTCCCAGTTAGGGGTCACCACAGCGGAACTACGGTCCGCTAATGATTGGCAGTAGATATTTACGTGCCGAGTTGCCAGCTCTGACGCACAACCTTCAACGAAGGTACGCCCATTCATGCATGTCTCCACACAGAAGACGCTCTAGCTGAGAATCGAACAGGACAATATCTTACTGTGAGGCGACAACACTACCGCAGCACCACCACCGCAGTCAGATTCTTTGAGTGCTCGTGGTGCAGAATTTGTAGATTCCCTCTGGGATATTTTATAAAATAATTGTTTTTTGTATATAAACGACTTTACTGTGCAATAAAGCAGTAGAGAAACTGGCTGAGAGTTGTACTTAAAAATATTTTAGCCTTTTGCCCTGCCCCCACCAAATGCCTTTCAGGCATGGTACCTGCATTTGACCCCTGTCTGGGAAATGAAGAACGCAGACTGGAAATGGTCTTGTTCTTTCATTATTTTCAAGTCCAGTGACAGCATTTCTTACTGATTACTCATCGTTTTCCTAGCAGTAAATGTGTTTGCGTGCAGTTGGATGGCTAGGCAGATAGATTTCTGTCTCGGGGCAGAATGTGTTTTTCAAAAGGGCTGTTGTGTGTTTACAGACGGGCTGTTAAAACTAGTCTCTACTGCAGTTTTAACACTTATGCCTGTTCTTTGATTTTGCCTCCAGCAAGTCCACAGACTGGTTTACTAGTTTCTATCTGTTATTACTTATAAAAGTAAAAAAAAAAATAAAAAGTGGAGATTTATGTTTGTTGTTTCTGACCATTGTCTCTCCCATCCCCACCTACTTACTACAGCAGTGGCCTGTTGAAATGTGCTGCGAAGCTTATGTAATGCAATCCTTGTGTTCTGGGAGTTCACAATGTAACAGATACCCTTGTAGTGAAGTTCCAGTGAAAATTGTTTGGTCTCCCAGATAGGTTATTTTTAGGAAAGCTACTTAAGTATTTATTAGTCATGGTCACTCTTTGTAAAATTAGCAGCAGCTTGGTATTTGATACTTCTAATAAGCTAATTGATTCATTGAAACAGATTTTATGAAGTCCTCGTTTTCCTCCCCAAACACACACTCACACACACTTTGGTACTTATATAATCATTACTGAAGTTATAGCATATCCCTGAGCTTATTCTATTTTGGGTACTGACTTCTTTCTGTTTTTCTTGCACCTTTTTTCCACAAGTTTGTGAAGGACAAGACAGAGACAGCTGAGACTGGGAACATATTCCACTTTAGTCAGTGCATTTAGCTTGCTAGGTTTTTTTTTTTTTTTTTTTTTTTTTAAACGGATAGTTAAATTGAGGATTATGTGAGCTTTCATTTTTCAGAGTGGTGAGCCTGTAGAAGAGGCAGTCTGTAACTGGAAACATCTGGACTTTAAAACTTGCACTGATACTATTCTTCATGTCAAACAATGTTATCAATTGTGTTTACTTTGAAGGGAAGGCCACAAATAATTCATCTGATAAGCCCAGTACAAACAATAAACTATCTGCTACCTTGATTTGCATGCTTTTCAAAAGTCATCCTTGTCTTTCTGAATCAAAGATTTCCTTGATCGCACTTATGGAAGAATTTAACCTGTTTGTTTACTTGTTTGTTTGTCTGAGTGAGGGCTGTCTTTCTAGTGTGCTGTTTCTGCAAAGATAGGTATTGTAGAATTTTCATTTTCTGTGTTTGTTTATGCGAGTTGCTAAAATAACTGATGTCTCTGTGTGAACATACAGTTATTATAAAAAGTGTACACACCCCTGTTAAAATGTGATAAAAAAAATGAGACCAAAATAAATAATTTCAGATCTTTTGCCACCTTTAATGTGATCTGTAACCAGTACAGTTCAATTGAAAAACAAATCTGTTAGGGGAAAAAATGTAACAAAAAAAAAATGTTTAATACGCTGGTTGCATAAGTATGCACACCCTTAAACTAATACTTTGTTGAAGCACCTTTTGATTTAATTACAACATTCAGTCTTCATGGGTACACACCTGCCATCAATTAAAGAGAATCTGATTAACCCCAAATAAATTTCAGCTCTCCTAGTAGGATTTTCCTGACATTTATTCAGTTGCTTGCTACAGCAAAAGCCATGGTTCTCAGAGAGCTTACAAAGCATCAACGGGATCATTGTTGAAAGGTATCAGTCAGGAGAAATGTACAAAAAAAATTCCACAACATTGGATATACCATGGAACACAGTGAAGTCAGTCATCAAAAGGTGAATAAAATATGGGACAACAGTGAGGTTGCAAAGAACTGGACGTCCCTCCAAAACCGATGAAAAGACAAGATGAAAACTGGTCAAGGAGGCTGCCAAGAGACCTACAGCAACACTGAAGGAGCAGCAGGAATTTCTGGCAAGTACTGATTGTGTACTACATGTGACAACACTCTCCCATATTCTGCATATGTCTGGACTATGGTGTAGGGTTGCAAGATGGAAGCCTTTTCTTACACAAAAAAAATCCAGGCCCAGCTAACATTTGCAAAACAATATCAAGTCTCCCAAAAGCATGTGAGAAAATGTGTTATGGTCTGATGAGACCAAGGTTAAACTTTTTGGCCACACTTCCAAAAGGTACATTTGACGCAAAAACAACACTTCGCATCACCAAAAGAATACCATCCCCATAGTGAAGCATGGTGGTGCCAGAATCATGCTTTGGGGTTGCTTTTCTTCAGCTGGAACTGGGGCTTTAGTCAAGGTGGAGGGAATTATGAACAGTTCCAAGTACCAGTCACTTTTGGCCCAAAACCTTCAGGCGTCTGCTAGAAAGCTGAAGATGAAGAGGAATTTCACCTTTCAACATGTCAATGACCGCAAGCATACATCCAAATCAACAAAAGATTGGCTTCACCAGAATAAAATTAAAGTTTTGGAATGGCCCAGCCAGAGCCCAGACCTAAATCCAATAGAAAATCTGTTGGGTGACCTGAAGAGGGCTGTGCACAATAGATGCCCTTGCAATCTGCCAGATTTGGAGCGCTTTTGCAAGGAAGAGTGGGCAAATATTGCCAAGTCAAGATGTGCCATGCTGCTAGACTCCTACCCAAGAAGACTGAATGCTGTAATTAAATCAAAACATGCTTCAACAAAATATTAGTTTAAGGGTGTGCACACTTATGCAACCAGTTTATTGTACGTTTTTTGTTATGTATATTTTTTCCCCTAACAGATTTCTTTATCAATTGAATTGTACAGGTTATAGGTCACATTAAAGGCGAGAAAAGCTTTGAAATGATTTATTGTGGTCACATTTTTTATATATCACAAAACCTGGCATTTTAGCAAGGGTTTGTACACTTTTTATATCCACTGTACTTCAACCTTCTAACACAAGAAATCTGAACAAAGCCAAAACTTATGGGAGGACAAAGGTCCAAAAATAGGGGCAGATTTTAAATACTGCTCTTATAAACTTAGAAAGTTGTTAGAATAATAGGTTTTGCATTTCCATGCATTTTATGAAGGCTATGAAGTCTGAAACCTCAAATCTGACATTATTTAGTGACTTCAATCCTCAATTAACCTCCAAGAAAATTATAATCTTTAAGAGGAACAGACCAAAAATATGAGGTAAAATCTGGGCTTTCTGCGAAAATTTGGAGAGTTGAGAGGTATGGGTGTGAAGAGATTGTTTTTGTCATAGTCATTCAGAGCATCTGTCATTGTTCAGAGCATCTTTGTAAACCCTGTGATTCCTTGTAATCATCTGCATATTTTATGACTGGAAATGTTTTATTTTAAATACATAAAGCCGTGTAGTCAAGGTTATCAGGTTTAACACTGTCTTGTAATTTTGTTGGCTATAGTATTGATTCTAAAATGAAGCAAAGTAAAGTACAAACTTGATTTTGGGGGAAAATGTATAGAAATGCATAATAATCATATGTGAACACCAGTTGAAAAAAACTTCTATCCAGTCTTATCTGAAAGCTTTCATGTAAAGGGTGGTGCAGTGGTTAATGTTATCGTCTCACAACAACAGGTTCTCCAGTTCAGTACTTGGCTGGGGTGCCTTCTGTGCAGTCTGCATGTCCTTCCTGCATTCTCATGGATTTCCTCCAGGTACTCTGGTTTCCTCCCACATTCCATAGATGTGTCTGGAACATTTCTCCCCAGGCCTCTGCTGAAAATAGGCTCTATCATAGTCTGACTTTCCCGGTCAACAAATGTTAAATAAATATAAAATAAATGTCTGATTTCACATTATTCTGTGTAATTGCCAACAGGACCTGTAGGCTTCCAGAAAGTTTTGGAAGCTGCTGTAAGAATTCTCATTTACCTGTGTTTGCAGTATATAAATAGACTTAAATAAAATGTTTATAAGCAGAAAGAAACTGTTAAGTAATTTTAAAGTGTATTTCAGAGACTTCATGTTGCATTGTCTTGCTGGAGGTTTGATGTATAGAATACTGGTGAATGCTACTAAGTGAAGGAGGGGAGTTTGTGTCAGAGGCTGTGGGGCAAAAAGGATATTCATAATTGAGCAAGAATGGAGAAGGGCAGTGCTGTGGGGGCTTAGCTTCACAAGCCTGATTATATTTTTCAGTCCTTTTTGGTAAAGCTTCACAGTTATCCTGCTCTGTCAAATGGCAAGGGGAATAATGTAAAAGAGGTAAATGCCAAGTTTGGACTTTAATGACGTCCTCCCCATTTGTGCTCCCCCCCAGCTGACCATCAGCTTCCTGGCTGCACCATTTCACCTGGAGTGTCCACAGTAGTATCCCCAGGACTGAGACTGCACCAATGGTGAGTTGAGCAATAAAAGTGGAGCAGAGCAGCCAATAGCATCACATATACTTGTCCTACATGCTAGGAGATTTTTTTTTTAGTATGCTCCAGCTGGGCAGAGCTAATGACATCAACTGCATCACAACAGATAACATTCCTGGGTGCCAGCTTTAATACAGTGGCCCAGATGGCCAGCAGAAGGGTTTTTATAAAGAAACTTGTGAGAGTCAGGGAATCTATAAAACCTATCTGGCTTGGCTGGTGCAGGGGGCAAAGAATCAGGAGATAAGCTGGATTCAGAGAACACATCATCCACAATATCTAACACAGGCGGAATAGCCAGGGGCCTGTGCTGAGGAAATAAAACGAAGTCCCTGAGCCTTTTCTTGGATTCTGAATAATCCTGACTTTCCCAATGGAAATGCTCCCTCATGGTATGTAAATTTTCCCCAAAAGAATAATCCTTAGCTCAAGGCCCACCATGGATTTTGCCTCAAATTTCACACCTTCTGACTCAACAAAACAATCAGATCCTGCACGGTCAGCTCAAAACCCTAAACCTGGCTGCATGGCAGATTCATTAGTCAAACAGACAACACCTGTTTCTAAAGCTGTTATGGATGTCATTTTGGAGGCCAGGAGGCCTAGCACCAGGAAATCTTACTCAGAAAAATGGAAGAGATTCTGCGCCTGGAACCAGGCTCAAAGCCTTGACCCTCTTGCCCCAAACATTCCTCATATTTTACAATACTTAACTGAGATGCTGGACAAAGGCCTATCCTTCTCATCAATTAAGATCCACGCCTCTGCCATTTCAGCACATTACAACACGGATCCCCCTTTATTCTCTCATTCCTTGCTAAAACAGTACCTCAGAGGGGCTAAAAACATAAGACTGTCCCAGACAGCGCCATCACCGACTTGGGACCTCAATTTTGTTTTGGAAAAACTGACCCTGCCACCGTTTTAGCCAGCCAATACAGCCGATCTAAAATTTTTTTCATGGAAAACAGCTCTGCTCCTGGCAGTAACTTCAGCACGAAGAGTCTCAGAGCTACAGGCATTAATGGCAGTGGAACCTTTTATAATTTTTCATCAGGACAGGGTTTCTTTAAGGACAAACCCTACCTTTATGTCAAAGGTCGTATCTAGTGTGGCTCTTAACCAAACCATCCGTTTGCCAACCTTTTATCCAAACCCCCAGGACAAAGGGGAGAAACTTCTGCACTCTTTGGACATACACAGGCAGCTACGCTTCTACTTGGACAAAACAAAAGCTTTCAGGAAAACTGAGCAACTGTTTGTAGCATATGCTGCAGGAGCACAGGGCAAGGCTATCTCAAAGCAGAGTATCTCCAAATGGATAGGGCACTGTATTCATTACTGCTACACACAGCATGGAAAATCAGTCCCTAATAACATTAGGCCACATTCTACCAGAGCAACAGCCACTTCAACAGCCTTTCTCAGAGGAGTACCAACCAAGGAAATTTTGGAGGCTGCAACTTGGAGTTCAGTGCACACCTTTACCAAGCATTACCACTTGCCTCTTTACTCTAAATCCAGAGCAGGATTTGCCACTGCAGTCCTGCAGGGCCTCATAGCCAATCCTCACTCTTTATAGACCAGCCACCCAACCTTAGCTTTGGGATTCTACCCAAGTGTAATGACTGCAGCAGTGTAACACGATGAACATAGCACAGTTTTGTACCTACCTACCATAAATGTAGATATTCTAGTGTTCACACTGCTGCAGTCCAGGTTACCCTTCCTCCATCCCCTCTGTCCTAACTGGACTTATCTGTACGTTTCTATCCTATACAACCTTTGTAGTATATTTGCTTGTAACTGAAGGTATTGTTTTTATTTTATATATATGTTTTATTAGCAATATGTATTGCCTACTTACTTGGGGGCACCTGACATCTGGGGCAAGAAAAACTGAAGAAAATGGCGTCGGATGCATCTTATATACCCCTGGCGCACTGACGTCAGGGAAGAAGCGACAGCAACCGACACCGACTGCGGGACCGCCTGACGGCAGGATAACCCAAGTGTAATGACTGCAGCAGTGTGAACACTCGAACATCTACATTTATGGTAGGTACAAAACTGTACTTTCTGCAAAGGAATAGGAGATCAGATAAGGTTGGACCTTTCATGACATGAAAGGCTAGACATAGATCTCCATGGAGGAGTCTGTAAGAAACTGATTACAGAGAAAGGGCTGCCAGTCTCTTCTGATGACCAAGATTTTTCAGGCCACTGATCTTCAGTCGTGAATCTCTGAGGTCTATCAAGTTGTTAAATGTTTAGATAAACACATGCCAAAAGGTACGTTATAGTCAGTGGGTCTTATAAGATATGAGTAATGGGGAGTTAAGACAACTTTGGATCTAGTGGAGATGCCTTTGGAAATTAGATGGGACAGATGAAAGGCTTTCCAAACTGCTGCAGAGATTAGATGATCAAATGATAATAATCAACAAGAATACCCAGATCCTTTACAACAGTGTTTGGAGGGGGTGCATCTGTTGTACGGTAATTGAAACTGCTTTGTTTACTAAAATAAACTCTGCTACAATTTTTTTTTTTTTTACATTTAATTTGAGACCATTGTCTTTGCACTTATTTTTAACATGGTCTAAGCCATGTTGGAGCAATTTTGAGTCACTTGAAGATCGAATAACAACATCCAGTTTAAGGTCATCTGCTAACTTAGCTAACCGTAGGACAGAAATGTTGGTCTGAAGCTCTGAGAAATATTTGCCAAATAGGAGAGGGCCCAAAACTGAGCCCCGTGGTACAGCACTGGTAACAGTTTTGCTTTCAGAAGTGGCACTTTCTACTCTAACCATGTGGGTTCTGCCAGTTAGCTATCCATCGTGCAATACAATGAATTTATTTTGAGATTTACAAGTCTATTAATAACCCTTGCATAGGGAATAGTGTCAAAAGCCTTGGCCAGGTCTGGATATGCTGAATCCACTGCATAACCACTATCCACTGCTTCTGGTATTTTTTCAATTATATTAATGAGGTTAAAGAGGCAGGACCTTCATTTCCAAACTGATGAGGGTCCAGGGCTGAGAGATTTTCAGTGTCCAGATTAATGAAGTTTGAGATAGTGTACTCTGTAGCTTTATATATGAAGCTAATGAGACTAATGGCTCTGTATTTACCAGGGTCTGTGATTAGGCCACTCTTGTGTAATGGCATTACAGTTACTGTTTTCCAGGCTTCAGGAATGTAACCAGTGGAGAGGCTTAGATTAAGAGGTTAAAGAGGGTTTCAGAAAGGCCATATTTTCACTGATAATCAAGCAACCTGGTATGTTGTCAGGGCCCTTGAATAAAGTATTCTTAGTCTTTGAAAGGGTTGAGAGAACTTGTTCTATAGTAATTAAAAGGATGGTTGGGGTTGTGGAACTTGTGGGATAGCTACCATTGGGTGTTACTTCTTAACTTCCTGAAATACTTGAAGAAAGATTTGCAGTTATTTTTTTGTTTTAGTGGCTATTTTAAGTTCATACTCAACTTTTAGTTTCTGAATGGCTTCCTTAAGCTCTTTGTCTTAAGTGCACTCTTAAGGTAGAGTGAGACCTCTTATAAACATTAAGCAGTTTCTTTCTCTTTTGTTGTATAATTTATTTATATGGTTATTCTTGAACTTCTCATTGTATTTATTGTGGATAGGGACTCCCTTTATCAGTACTTCTATTTAAGTGGGAGTAGAAGTCAGAGACATAGGTAGGAGCTTTGGTAGCAGGATCCGTCAGAAGAGGATTACAGCAGAATTTATTTAAGTCATCAAGTAACTGAAGACGTTCTGTTTTAGAGAATTTGTAAACACAAGCTATTTACAGGGGAAGTACCACCAGTTTTAAAAGAAAAAGTCAATAAATTATACAGTGCTGAATTCTGTTTTAACCCCCTCCAAGTGTAGCTCCTGTTGTCTGTAATTTGATAATTTAAAATTTCATGAAACAAGTGTTGACATACTTTTAAGGTGTGTAAGGAGACTGTGACCATATGCAGTACTGGACTGTAGTTGCATTTTTCTAACATGAACGTATTTGTGAGCTAGCCACTTGTCTTATTTGCTGGAATGTTTCAACTTTTCTATAGGGTGATATTGTTTTATATTATTAATACAGGCTTACCAATGATGGAAGGTGTACTTCAAAACAGTCAGACTGGCTATTTAACGTGGCTTTTGGATCTTTATTGTGGAATACATATTTAAAGGAAAAGTCCGCCCTCCAATATATTTAATTTTATCACAGGATTTTTTTTCTTTGCAGTATCACCTAGATGTCACTTAGTCTTGAAAAGTCCTTCAATACCTACAATTTTTTCACCCCCAGTTGCTTTCTTGCTTAATATTGAGAGAGCATGGAAAACAGTGGCAGAAGTTATCAGCTTCAAGTATCTGGGAATAATGGTTTAGAAGGAAAGTCTAAATGAGGAGATTAAAGCTAAAGTCAGAGTTGCTGCAGTCAGTGAGTGACACACAGTACCAGAGGCATTGTCTGACCATGTTACAGCAGAATTTCAAATAAGCTGAAAAGTAAGGCGTACAAAGCACCCGATATTTCTGTATGGCACAGAAACTTTGGTACTAAAGGCAGAGCAGCTGACCAGGCTTTAGGTGATTGTGCTGAAATGCTTGAGACAGCTGGTGTGAGGCACACTGTGGGACAGGCCAAAAATTAGGGCATTGGTACAGCAGTGTCAATTACAGAGAGGATCAAGAAAAACACATTACAGTGTTTGTTCACATGTGCAGCAAAGCAGAAGACATTTTTGATTAAAGTGGCTTTGGAAAAGATAGGAATAAGGCCAAGAGGAGAAGAGGGTGTCTAACAGTGAGATAAATAAATTATGTCCAAGAAGACCCAAGTCAGTCATTGAAGAAGATAGAAGAGTGACACTGAATAGAGACATGTGGCGACAGTTGAAGCGACACCCCATCCCTATAGAAAAATTGGAAAAAGGTGGTTGTTGATGATTGCTTCCTTGCCACAGATCATGAAGGTCCTATCATTTTTCTTTAGAGATCTCATGTTTCTTTGGTTAGTAAGTACAGACACACACACTTTCATGGAAAGGGTCTGGGCTTTGCTGTGCATGATATACTAATGGCAGAAGGCCTGTATACTGAAAGGCATAATAATGTGGCAAGACTGTTTCATTGAGGATTTTGCCAATATTATAATACTGAAGCAGATGAAAAGCATTAGAAACATGAACCACAAAGCATTATAGATAATGATGAAGTGTATATCCTATAAACAGTTAATAAAAATAGATGGGAGAAAACCAGGTACAGTAGTCCAGGAAAGGAAGACAAAAGTGGCATTGATCATTGAAATTGCTACACCCAGTGATTACAGTGTCTTATGTACAGAGAGACACAAAGTCATAAAATACTAGGATTTGCAGGCAGAAACAAGGGCAATGTAGAAGAAGGATACCCAAGACAGTTCCAACAGTAGTAGGAGCAAAGGGTCTCATAAACAAGAATTTACAGTCGTATTTAGATGTGTCACTCCGTGGTAGTGGTGCTGCGGTAGCGTTGTCACGTTTGATTCTCAGCTAGAGGGTCTTCTGTGTGGAGGCATGCGTGAATGGGCGTGCCTTCGTTGAAGATTGTGCGTCAGGGCTGGTAACTCGGCACGTAAAAATCCACTACCAGACATTAGCGGATCGGATTTCCACTGTGGCGACCCCTAACTAGGATAAGCCAAAAGACACAACAACATTTAGATGTGTTACTGATGCATGTAATTCCATAAGAATTGCAAAACCAGTCAAAATTTTAGGCACATTGCTGGTGCTGAGAAGAGCACTTTTGGCTAACATCAAAAATTGAAACAATACTAATTTCATGAACTTTTAATCATACTTTGACTTAGGAATGGGGCCCATTCCCGTCATGGTATTAAAAACCCAAAAGTCTTGGAGAAATTAAAAAAAGAAAAACACAGCACATATTTGGTGGATTTCACCATTTGTCCTTTCACATAATTTTCATCCTGAGATTGTCTTTTGCTGAGAAATCTGGTGAGTTCTTTAGAGAACTAAAAATGAAACTTTTTCCCTAAATGTTAGTTGTTGAAAAAGTCTTTTCAGGGCTGACTTTTACTGGAGCACTACATGAGCAGGCTAGTAGGTGCTTAATTTTTGATCAGTGAAATTTTTATTTTCATTTAACTATGAAATTAAACACAGTATCAAAGACTGTACACAGGTGTCAGTTGCCTTACTGCCTCTGTGAAGTGACAGTTTTGAGTCATCACAAATGAAGCATACTGTACAAATTTCAGGGCAGGCATGTTTGGTGACCTGCTTCTCAAAGATGTGCTTTTCTGCACTGCATCCTTCTGACATCCTCCTCATGGGGCATGTCTTCACTCTGAAAAGTCAAGGCCAAAGAATGGGCGCATGTAGCTAATTTCAAAGTATTGTGAATGATACTGCAGCAGCAATCTGTATTTAATCATCTACTGTTAAGCTGAGCATATTCACAAAAACATACTTTACCAGTGAAGGCTTTACATCTGTTTCTGTGGAAAGTGTAGCAGTTTAGGTCAGAGTCTAACAAACTATTTACACAGGCAGTTCAGGCCTTCTCTCTGAAAGCACTGACTTCCTTGGCAGCCTTCTTCTTGGGGCATATGTGTTTAAGATTGCCAGGAACAGGGTTAAAACTGTTAGAATTCAAGTTTGTATGCCAGAAGGGTTTTTCTTTTCAAGATCTGTACTTGTGTGCAGTGTAACTGGTCATAAGCTGATCCAGAGTATGCCCTTTTGTTTTTCTGATGGTAGTAATCACTGGCAGGAGTTGATACGCAGTCTCACACACAGGGTAAAGCATTGTCATGGATTAAGTATAATGCCCATAAATGATAAATGGTTTGAATGTGGTACAAGAGTCCATTCATAGGTAGGTACTAGGCTATTGTGCCTAGAGCCTATATAAGCCTAGCCAAAAAGGTACCCTGGCTTTCGCCACCCAAGAAAATTATTTTCCTGTGCCCTTGTCAAGCAGAGCCACAGAAGTGATCTCCAGGGTGAATTTCCTATTTCTCATCCAATCATCAAGATTTTTCTTGAAGAGTGCTAATGAGGAGCTTTGTTTGATATAGATAGGTAGTTTCTTCCAGAGTATGGGATTCTAGGATAATATGTATACTTTTGTGCTGTCCAATCTAGTACAGGGGATTATAATTTGCTGTAACTTGAAAATTTATTTGAGAAGATAGGTTATTTATTTATTTATGTACTTGCTTGCTTACTTACTTACAAATATTAGCTGACTCCATACTGAAATCGCCCAGAATTAATATGATGTCCTTTGTGTTGTATAATATCTTGTCTATTATAATCTTGTGTGTACTAACTTGATGAGGTTCTTTTTATTATTTCTAGTAGCAGGTCTTAAACGTAACAGTGCTGTGTTCCCAGAACATAGGGATTTCACTGAGTGCATAGAAGTTCAGCTTAATCCTTTCACAAAGCAAAAAGGAGAGAAAAGAGATTTATAGGGGGACATTGTGATATGGGGGGGGGGCACTGTATTTTCCCTGCCAGAATAGAAAGCAGCAAGTAAGGAACTTCTTTGTACGTACATCCTAGCAATGTCACCTAATGTCACCTCATTGCAGGAGCTTCTTCAAGGTATCAGATTACATGCTGTCCTTGTCCTTATGTTTCCAGATATGTGGTTATCCATAAGAAAGGTACAGTGATAGCTGAAGTACTTGTGGAATCAGAACAATGCAGTCAATGGACCCTGGCCTTTCCTTGATCAATGCAGCCAGTGAATTCCAGTGGTGGTATCTCAGAGCAGGCGCATAGCCAGGGTAAGGTGAAGGGAGCAGCTGACTGGGGAGCAAGATGTTCGGGGGTACCAGTTTGTTCATAGTGCAGTGTTGGCATTCTGAAGTGAGTACCAATGCTTTTGTGGTCAGGGCTGAAGTGCTTGTGTGGTGTAATCTGTAGCAAGTGGTTTACACTTTGAAAAGGGGAAAGAGTAGTTCTTTGGTCCTCAAGAGGTTTTTTTTTTGATGCTCAGCTTAATTATGAGGGGTGGTGCCAGATTAGGGAATGACATGGTGTGCCACAATAGCCAGCTCCAAGTCTCCCTAAACCCAGACCTCCCATATGTTTGTCATATTGTTCAGTGCTGCAGTAGCCTTTGCTATATGGGTTCATACCTCTCACCCTATTAACACAAAAAATCTGGACAAAGCCCCCCAAAAAAGGACACATTTTAAATGTAGCTCTTATAAACTAAAAAAGTTGCTAGAATAAAAAGTCTTATATTACAGTTCATTTTCTGAAGGGTGTGATGTCTGAAACTCAAATGCCTTTATTTAGTGCATTCATTAATCATTGATTTGCCATAAAAATCCAGAAAACCACAAATTTTATGAGGAACAGACCAAAAATATTAGTCAAAAAATCTGGACAGTTGAGAAGTGTGTATGAGTTTTATCCTGCCAAGGATATAACAGCCAGACAGCTTCCAAAGGTTCAGGGCACCTTCCACATAAACCATTTGGCAGCTTGAGTTGCGCTGCCTAAAATCACAGATTGTGTCAAGCTCTTTCCTGCCATTGACAGGAACTTCTCTGTGGCCTTTTGAGGAACAATGGTCAGCTTGTGATGTTCCGTTTGCTTGGAAGACTTTCCTGCTTATGAAAATTATTTTTAATCTAAGAGTTTGTTTTAATGGACTGTCATGAGTCTTAAATGAACTTTTAAACAGGAAAACACTTTTTTCCTGTCAGATTAAAAGTTATTTCAAATACTTAAAAACTATTTTTCTGTGGAGACATTGTGTTTATTTTATTTTTGGGGTTGGTGACGTGTATTAAAGTGCTTTTTACTGTGTTTTTCTGTGAAAAAAAGCATCTTTAGCAATTTCAAGTTTTTATCAGCATATGCTGCTAGTCTTACCCAGGAAAGAGGCACGATTTTTACCTTGACCATGGGAGAATCTACTGGCCACACCGATTAGTCCTTCTTCCAGGCACAAAAAGAAAAAGTTAAGCAAATAACCTTTGCCACCACAACAGGCTAGCAGTTTTCCTCAGCTGCAGGGTGTGACCCTACTGTGGCCATTTTTTGTACCACAAACTTTTTTTTTTACCGTGGAACCCTCTGGAGTAGCATTATGGACCAGGAGTTAGCTACATCCTCTGCTGCTGTTGGGGTCCCCCTCAATGGGTAAGGGAGCACCATTCTTGTTGGTTAAGGGAATGCCTTTCCTGTTTAATCGGAATGTTGTGCCCATCCCTGGGGAAGCTACTGCTGCCGCCATTAATACCACTGTTGGCGCCATTTTTATTGTCAAACAGAAGTAGAAAACTAAACTTGTATCTACTCTTCACATTTTCCTAGACAGGCGATGTTTACTAGATTTGGCTCCCAGTTTAATTCAGTGCATTGATCCTTCCTATAAGATGGTTTCTGATAAGACAGGGAGGCCTCTTTTCCTGGAGAGATTCGAGAATCTGAATCTGAACAATAAAGTTAAGGGACAGATGTAGGTTTTTTCCCATCATATTTCTGATTCAGACTGAGAAGAGAACACAGTATCTAATTCTCTCTGTCTGTCGTTCTCTTTCTCTGGGACTATTTCCAAAATGTGCCACTGTTTTCATTAGACAAATGCTTGGGTTTCTCAGTCCTTCAGAAAGTACCATGAGCTGTTACTGATGGAATTTCCAGAACTTTCATCCATTTCTTCAGTGTAGTCTGTTTTGGAAGGTGTGTGTGTGTGTGTGTGTGTGTGTGTGTGTGTGTGTGTGTGTGTGTGTGTGTGTGTGTGTGTGTGTGTGTGTGTGTGTGTGTGTGTGTGTGTGTGTGTGTGTGTGTGTGTGTGTCTGTCTGTCTGTCTGTTTGTCTGTGTGTGTGTAAGGCTGACCCAGCAGCTATAGCTTTAGATAATTCCAATCCTACACTTTCTGACAAGGATGGAAAAATAATTAAGTATGTGAAAAAAGAGTTTACTTTTGCAACTTTGATTTTCAGATATATGAATTGTCAGGCGTATGTGTTGACGTTTATTTTAGTTGTGAAATTATGAGGAATGTTTTGTCTGCAGTTTCTTCTTGTGAGGAAAAATCTGCTTAATTTCTTCCATTTTGCAGGTCACAACTCATTGTTTAAAATGTGTATATGACTCTGTTGATACTTCTTCCAGTACTATGGCCACTGGTACTGTTTTGAGGAGGTTTGTCTGGCTGCATTCTCAGAATTTCCCAGAAAATGTAAAAAATGACATTTTAAATTCTCCATTGGATAAAGATGTATATTTTGGTTCCTCTGCTACCTAGGTTATCAAAAGTGTGATTAGAGAGGTAGGCTGATAGAGGGAATCTCTAAGATTTTGCAGCTCTCTCTTTCCAAAATTTCTAAGGGATTGTCCAACCACTCGTTTAATTTTGGCAAGAAATAAAATAAACAGTCTCAGCAAAATTCTGGTAAACCGATGTTTAAGAAGAAATCACAAGGGGGTTTCCAAAAAGAATACAGGAATCCCCCAAAACCAAGGACAGTCCAGCAAGTCAGCATGACTATTTAAGGGACCTTGATCCCCCACCCTGGCAGTCCCTTTTTCCTTCCAGAAAGTCTGAATCTTAACTTTTCTCTTTGGCAACAGTTTCAGACAAATGGGTTTGGAATGTCATTCATCAGGGTTACATATGGCAGTGTTCTGCAAGACCCTCCTCTCCAGGTAGGGGAATGTTTTTATTCAAGGTTGCATTTGGTGCCAAGGAAAGAAAATGCTAGTTTTGGGTCTTTCTTTCCTAAACTAAGTTGTGAATGGAGCCCAAGTTCAGGGTGTTGTCACTTCACAATCTGTTATCACTTCTTCCTCATTTAAGTGTCCTGGTAACATTAGATTTAAAAGATGCTTATCACATCACTATTCATCCAGACTTCAGGCATTCCTTAAGATTGTGTGCATGTGGATCACATTGTTTTCTGCCTTACCCTTTGGACTATCCACAATACCAAGAATGTTCACAAAGTGTATATTTCCAGTTTTAGCTTATTGCGGACTACATGGCATACATATATTTCCTTATTTAGATGACTTGTTTATCTTTGAAGAGTCTTTTTCAAAGTGTCAGGAATCTTTGACTTAGGTGACAGATCTCTTACACAAGCTGGGATTCTAAAACATTCAAAAGTCTTTTTTGACTCCTTTGTGCAGGATTTTGTTCCTTGGGTGTCTGTTAGACACTTCCTTTCAAAGAGCTATTCTTCCACATGAAGAAGTAGATCTATACCCAGATCCATGTCTAGGGTTTTCCACTCAAACTTCAGTCACTGCAACGGGATACCAAAGGATTTTGGGTCTCATTACATCTGGATCTGTGGAAAACTCCACATGAGAAAGGTACAATGGTATTGGAAGTCTCTCTGGTCCCAGCACCAACACTCAATATCTTTTCAAATCACAGTTCTAGATTCTCGCAGAAGAGAAATCACTTGTTGGAGACAGAAAATATCCCTAAGTCTAGGTCTCCCTTTCTCCCCTCTTGCTCCAAAGCAGTCACCACAGATGCCTTGGACTTTGCTTGGAGAGCAGTTTCAGGAGGGATTAAAGTGCAGGATGTTTGGAACACCAAGGACACACATAACCACATAAATATAAAAGAGATACTTTGATCAAGCCACTCAACTCTCTAAATCATTTTTAGACCCCTGGACCTTGTTAAGTTGTTACAGACAATATCACAGTTATGTGATATATCAGCAAGCAAGGAGGAACCATGTCTTACCCTTTACAGACTAGCCATGTAATTTCGTGATTTAGCTTCACAGGTTCATAGGTAGGTAGGTACTAGGCTATCGGCCCTGTGTACAAGCCCAGCCAAAAAGGTACCCTGGCTTTTGCCACCCAAGAAAATTATTTTACTGTGCCACTGTCGAGCAGAGCCACAGAGGTGATCCCCAGGGAGAATTTCCTATTCCCATCCAATCATCAAGATTTTTCTTGCAGAGTGCTAATGAGGAGCTTTGTTTGATATAGATAGGTAGTTTATTCCAGAGTATGGGAAGTCTCTGGGACAGGAATCTGTCCCTCCAGCATGCTCTGTTTATTGTAGTGACAAGGTTTAGGTCCCTAGAGCATGTAGCTTGAAGGGATTGGGATTGTGAAGCATGTGCAACAGTGGTTCATAACTCCGTCTCACTCTACAGGCATCCTACATCCATCCTGTCAGAAATTGTGTAGCAGAGAAGCTGAGTAGGACAAAGGCAGACCCTCACAAATGTAAACTAGATCAGGGGATTTTCCAGAATTTTATTCATCTGTATGGAGTTCCTCAGGTAGACCTGTTTGCCTCCTCTCTGAACAATGATCTGGGAAAATTCAGTTCTAGGACTCCATGCAAGAAGGCTTGTAGGCTTGTAAGAAAGATGGCATTTCTTTTCCTTGGACAAGAATGTTCCTGTATGCCTTTCCCCTGATATCCAGGGTACTGCTGAAGATTCAAAAGGAATCCCACAAGATCATTGCAGTGACTCTTTTCTGGCCCAAGCAACAGTAGTTCTCCCTTGTTTTGGAAAAGGCTAGGGGCAATTACCATAAGCTTTCTCACAGAATGGATCTACTCACACTAGATCAGGGGTGTTTTATCTACCCCATCCCCAATGACATGCTTTTGACTGCTTGGATGTTAGGTTCTTAATTCCCTTTTAGCACCGGATTACTTAGGCCATGCAGCAGGCACTGAAGGAAGCAAGAAAGCCTGTTCGTAGAAAATCATAAATTTTGTAAATGGAAAAGGTTTTCTAGTTGGGACCAACAATGTAAATAGCCCCATTCAGGGCAAGTGTTGCTCTGGTTTTTCAATATTTGTGTTAGCTACTTATCTTGTAACTTTTCTTACACCTCATTAAGGTTCAGTTGTCAGCCATTTCAGCATGTTCATAGGTAGGTACTAGGCTATCTGCCCAAGGGCATTTATAAGCCTAGCCAAAATGTGTCGGCTTTCGCCTCCCTTTTAGATTAGTTTCCTGAGCCTCTGTCCAGCAGGGCCATTGAAGTGATCCCAAGGGTAAATTTATGATTTCCCATCCACTCGTCAAGATTTCTCTTGAAGAGAGTCAGTGAGGGGCTTTGCCTAACCTAGATTGGGATTCTATTCCAGAGCAAGGGAAGTCTCTGGGACAGGAATCTACCCCTCCAGCATGTCCTATTTATTGCTGTGCTGACGTTTGAATCCCTGGCGCGTGTGGCTGTAAGAAATTTGGTTTTCTTGAGGTGGAGCATGCCCATTAATTCTGGGTTAGACATGGCCTTGTACGTCAGGCAAAGATCACCTTTGAGTAAGCGGTAAGCAACCAAGTAGAGCTGGAGTTTCTTTAGTCGAGCTGCATAGGGCATCTGTTTGAGGCCCATGATCCTCTTGGTGAGGTACTTCTGTGGTCTTTCCAGCTGTTGCAGGTGTCGAGTAAGGTACATCCCAAATGGGGCATTGTACTCTATTATGGGCCTGATGAGCGGGTAGAGGGGCACAATGACCTCTCTTGATCTAGATGTGAACCCTTTCGTGATTAGGTGGGCTGCATAGAAGGATTTTCTAACCACTTTGGCAATGTGATTATTAAAGGAGAGGTTGCTATCTACTTGGGTCCCCAGATCCCTAATTACATCTTCCGTACTTGGTGGATTATCACCTATGTGGTAGTTCGTGGGCACTTTGTTTGTCCTAAAGGGGATGACTATGCACTTTTTGGCATTTAGCTTGAGGCCGTGGTTCTGACACTAGGTATTCATCTCCGTGAGACCCTTCTGGAGGATGTCTGTGTCAGCCGGAAAGTCGATTATGGCCCCCAGTTTGCAGTCATCTGCGAACTTGGTCAGCCATAGTCCTCCCATGCTTGCCTGTACCTCAGAGAAGTGTATACCGAACAGGAGGGGTTCCCAGGACTGAGCCCTATGGGACGCCATTTGTAACCGGTTTAGAGTCTGACATGGCACCCACAACTGACCATGTGAGTTCTATCCATGAGCCAGTTAGCAACACATCTCGTGACATAGGGGTTAATGTTCAAGTTGGTAAGCTTATCTATAATGCCAAAGTGGGGAATGATGTCGAAGGCCTTTGCGAGGTCCAGATAGGCTGTGTGGACTACCTTTCCCTCATCTATGGCCTTGGTAACTGTTTCAAAGAAGTCAACTAGGTTTAGGAGGCAAGGTCTGCCTTTAACAAAGCCAAATTGGTTAGGGTCCAGTGTCTGGAGGTTCCCAATGTCTCTGTTAATGAGTTCCATGTTGATGCACTCCATAGCTTTGCAGACCAGGCTAGTCAGGCTTATAGGGCGATAGTTTCCAGGATCCGTTGTGGCACCACCTTTGTGGAGCGGGATAACTGTTGCTGTGTGACATTCTTTGGGTACATAGCCTGTGGTAAGGCTGAGTTTGAACAGTGAATTTACGTGAGGGTTTAGTTCATTTTGGAGCTTATGTAAGAAGCAGCCTGGGATACCATCCGGTCCCATTGATGCTGTGTTTTTGGCTTTGGAAAGGGCTGTTTTCACCTGTGTGTCTGTGATATCTGGGGCTCTACATTCTTCTGGGATGAACACGGGCCCTTTTGGGGGTGAGGGGGGGGTAAAGTTTGCACTGAACCTGTCAGCCAGGATGTTGGCAGTGTCATTTGGTTCAGTGTATTTTTTACCATTTTGCACTAGCTCAGAGCATATCTGAGAGTTGCCACCTAGATTCTTGACATAGCTAAAGAAGGCTTTGTGATTATCTTTAGAGTCTTTGGCAATTTTTCTTTCGAAGCTGGCCTTGGATGATTTTATGTGGGATCGTAGTTTCTTGCTAATACTGATCAGGGATGCCTTCCCTTTTTGGGATTTTGCTCTATCATGTAGTAGTTTCCTCCTTTTGTTGTATAGCTTATTTATGGCCGGGGTCCACCAGGCTGGTTTCCTCTTTTTGGAGGAGTGTGTCTTGGTTTTACTTGGGGTGGCTCGATCCATGCATTCCTTTAGGTGCTCATAGAATGCATTTGTAAAGGATTCTGCAGTTTGGGCAGCTTTATCCTTAAGCAAGGGGGCTTTGAAACTTTCCATCTCGGTCTTGAGAAATGTGAAGTTTGCTTTTGAAAATTTTTTCACAGTGGTTTCCTTGCCTGGGGATGGGGTCGGGATGTGGATGTCCAGTGTGATTAGTTTATGGTCTGATCTTACCAGCAACGGATTTGTGGAACATTGATCCCCCATGTTGGTGATGATCAGGTCCAATATGTTGTCACCTCTTGTGGGAGTGGTGACCAGTTGTTCTAGGGCATTTGAGTTTATAAACTCTAGGAAGTTTGTACTTGAGTAGTTTTTCAGTCAATGTTTGGGTAGTTGAAATCACCCAATATCACGGTGTTTGGTAGGACCTTCATATTTTCCAATGTTCTCAGGAATGCTGAGTGGGGGTCCTGAGACAAGGTGGGTGATCTGTAGCAAGCTACAATCTGAAAAGTAGTTTTGCCCACTGTTACTTGCACATGGATGGTCTCCGAGGCCTCGTGCTGTGCCACTAACCTGGAGGTGTGGGTATCCTTGATGAAAATGGATACACCCCCACCTTTTGTATTTCGGTCCAGGTTCTGGGGCCGAAAGGTATAATATGAGTTTATAGCCTGGTAGTGCTGAGGTGCTCTCTGGAGCCTTGAACCAGGTTTCTGTTACTGCACAGATATCGATTCTCTCCATACTGAGGAGTGCCTCGAGTGCGTACATTTTGAGGTTTAGACTTCTGGCATTGAGCAGCATTACCCTCAGTATTTGGTTTCTTGTGTTGTTTATGGAAGTGGGTTTGTCTTTTGAGCCTTGCCTAAAAAAGGCACTATAAGGGTGGCAAGTGCCTTGGCCAGTATTCGAAAGCCTAAGGGTGACAGGTGCAGGCCGTCTCTGGCGAAGCAACGTGGCTTGTCGAGCATGTCATCCCAGGCTGACAGACACTGGATCCCCTTTGAACGACACCAGTAGCTTAGTCAATTGTTAAAATTGATCATTTTTATCTTTGTACTGTGGCATCATGTCTGCCCATGGATCCTCATACAAGGTATTCTCATGTCAGAATGTGTTTGAAAGAGGTTTTGAATAAGATACCTCCAAGAAACTGTGTGGCTCCTCATTTGGCTCTTAATTTTGTGTCAGAAAAGCTAACACTTGAGCCATTTGAACCAGCTTCATTGTCTGATTTGAGGTTCTTAACATGGAAAACTGTTTTACTGATTGCCCTGAATTCTGCAAGAAGAATATCCTAGTTGTAAGCTCTTATGATGAGTCAACCCTATCTCATTTTCCACAGAGATGAGGTTTCTTTGAGAACCGTTCCTCCTTTTATGCCAAAAGTAGTATTTGGGTTTACTTTAAGCCAAGCTATCCCTTTTATTGTTTTCTTTTCTGAACCTAAAATGATGGAGAAAGGGTACTCCATACCTTGCATGTTCATAGACAACTCCATTACTATATTGACAAAAGAAAATATTTCTGATCTGCAGGTCAGTTATTCATTTCTTGTGAAGGTAAGAAGGGACAACCTGTGTCAAAACAAACAATTTCCAAATGCTTGTCTCAGGCTTATAACCTTTTGTTTTTTCACCACAACAAAACTATTTCTTCGAACTCCCAAATGGATAAGACACGTCTCTCTCACTTTAGACTTCTTTCTCAGCAAGATGGGAGACATTTGTGTATCAGCCTCAACTGCCTCAAACTTGCAGTCTGTATGATAATCAGCTCATATCTGATAACTATTTTTGATGTACATGTTGTCTGTTATAAATTAAACAAAGAAAGCTATTGCTAGGAAGTCATATATATCTAAGTGGAGAAGGTTCTTACACTGATGTAAGAAAAAAGAAATGGATTCCATTTCCTGCTGCATGTCTGAAGTCCTTCAGTTTGTCTCGGACCTTTTTAGGTAACGTCCTACTCTTTTATCAATATGCACCTTCTAGCGATCTCTCCTTGTGCTCCAGCATGTGTACCTCTCAACTCTGTCTTATTGTACCTCATAGTTTTGCCCTGTCCCTAATAAAATGTTTTGATTTTCTAGTTCCCTAAGGAAAAATTGTTGCTCCATTAACCTTTCATATGCATTAAAGTATTATTTAACAATTGCACTAACCCTGATTTTGGGCCTGTGTCCCCTCAATATTTTTTGACTTTACCCAAAATCTGTGAGCTAAGAAGTTGAGAAGAATGCTAGCTTGATGGCTAATTGATAGTGTCTCCACCTCACAGCTGCAGTGTCTTGAGTTCGGTCCTGAAGTCTGGTTACTCTCTGTGTGGAGTTTGCATGTCCTCACTGCATCTTTGTGAGCTGCTTGAATCTGTGTGTGTGTGTGTGTGTGTGTGTGTGTGTGTGTGTGTGTGTGTGTGTGTGTGTGTGTGTGTATGTATATGTATATGTGTACATATATATGTTCTTTCCACTTGCCCCTTGTGACCTGGATCATGACTGAAAATGGTTCTTGGACTTATCCCACTTACCTGTTTATAAATAAATATATAAACACCTTATTAAAATGTTACTTAAAATATAGGCACACATAAGAAAAGAAAAAACATATTAACATTTTTCCATTTATAAACATTATTCATTACAAACTTGCTTTTTTATAACAACGGTCTTTCAGTCCAACATTATATAATTCACACAGTTC
Source organism: Protopterus annectens (assembly GCF_019279795.1). Lineage (NCBI taxonomy): Eukaryota > Metazoa > Chordata > Ceratodontiformes > Protopteridae > Protopterus > Protopterus annectens. The sequence continues at coordinate 124,402,729 of NC_056732.1, read as the reverse complement.
CTGCCTTGTCTTAAATTTCATTCTTCCTCCTCCTCCTGAACGTATTCTCCATGTATTATTCCACAAATTCCACCCATTTATAAGTAATTTCCTCATTCCAGATCCCTATTCCAGTTTTTTTTATCTTTTTTACAATATTCAGTACATTAAATATAATTGCTTTAGATTTTGATTTCCAGTTTTTAGTGATTGCTTTTATGATACCCAACAAAATTAAATTTAATAAGACCTTACTGTTATGTCAAGGCAATTCAGAACCTATGTCCTAGCTAAAAATAATAATTTCCTTAGTTGCAGCTATTTGCTCCCCCAGTATTTCCGACAGAGTACTAATTTTTTTAATCTGTCAGGTCAGTACATGCCCCAAAAACACGTTTTCAGTTACCTTTTTCTTCCCTATCATACCTCCAACATTTGCTATCTAACTGAGGAAAAGATCTTTGAAGTTTGCTTTGCTTGGGATATAAAAATGCCTATGAAAATACTTCCAAGCAAAAATCCTAAACCACCTGGACTTTTTTTTTTGTATACTTGGAGCCATACATGTGTCCTACCATTGTTCCCTTGTAAACTGTTTTTCCAGTCTCTCTTCCCAAGCTTTTCTATTCTCTTCTGATTGATTCTTATAATTATTATGCAGTAGTAGTGCAATGTTATATATACCATATTAATTATCTGACTACAGCTTCGTTTCTAGATTCAAGTAAAAACTCAGCCAGAGCAGGTCTTTCACTTAGGACTCCCCTATCAGTTTCTTTTTTTAATATTCTCTTATCAGTCCCTGATAGGGAAGGCAGTCTTGTACCCGCAGTTCCACTTTCTTCTTGATCTCATCCCACTTTATTATCTACCCTTCACTAATTATGTACTCTCAATACCTTAGTTCCTCTGCCAATTTTCACCAGTAAATTACATTCCCCTTTGCTTATTTTCTGTACCCCTACTTGCAGTCATTTCTATTGTTAAAATCTCATTTCTCCATTCATCTGTTGGCTTAGTTTTCAGAATACTTTCTGCAAATGTATGAATGTAATATTCTGTTTGTTGGTGATTTTTCTCCTTAAAGATCTGCATCCAAAGTCCCAGTTTCTTCTTATTTCTAGTACTCCCTTCCTCCTCCATCGTCAGTTTCCCCTTTAAATTTTAACTTTTTTCTTGTGTTTTGTATATGAACCGTAACTGTCTAGCTCAAAAATATCCCTTCAAATCAATCAATCTGAAGTCACCTTGTTCTGTTAAGGGGAATAACTGTATTTCACTTAACTTTTGCCCCCTTGCACCCCCCACACCCCCTGCTAAATACATATACCAACTCCGAGATCGCACTACAGTGAGGATAACGGTTAATTTCTCATTCTGCACTGTACTGCGATCTCTATTCAAAATGTTTGAAGTTTCAAAACTTTTTGCAATTCGAAGTTTTAAAACTTGTGAATGGAAATCTGTGTAAAACTAAAGGGACTAAAACATTTTCAGTGCTTGCATCTTTCTATCCATATTCATACCAGATGTTCATCTTGTTTCACTGTTGCAGTCATTACAGTTGGGTTGTCCTGCTGGCAGGCTACCCGCAGTCGGCCTGAATTCCAAAGTCTAGGTCCGGTGTCGGTTGCTGTCGCCTCCTCCCTGACGTCAGTGCGCCAGGGGTATAAAAGATGCAGCCGACGCCATTTTCAGTCAGTCAGTCTTTCTTGCTGTGCGGTGCCCGAAGCAAAAGCAGTTTGCAAGTGCCGGTCGTCCGACTCCTGAGATTTTCGTGTTCGAATTTCAGATCCGAAGTCTTCATTAAAAGCTAAGTACCCCGTTGGGGAAACTTTTTTCTTGCTCCAGACCGATGTCAGAAAAAGTTAATAATTGTATTTCTTGTGGGAAGCAAATACCTCATAAGGACTTCCATTCTTACTGTATTCCTTGCCTGGGCCCTGATGACGACGTTGCTAATTGTCGGTTTTGTGCTAGATTTAACCAATGCACTATTAAGCGTTGGTACAATTTTGCATTTCACTATTTTGGCAGAAGATTTAATTACACAATGTCGTCGGATAGCCATCTGACTACCACAATTCAAAAGAAACGCAAAGAAAAAGAAAAGGACAGGCATCCGAGGTCCAAAACTGATGACGAGGCTTCTTCTAAGCCAGTTGTTGGTTCGCCGGTTCTCAGTGAGGCACTTTCGCAGCCCCATGATGCTCGCTACTTTAGAGCTGCAGGCCACTTCCGACTCCCACATGGAGCCGACTAGGCCACTGGAAACTCAAGGTATTGGAATCTCGGAAACTATTCCCTCAGATGAGTCCAGAGCCGCTGAGCAGGCATCTGCTTCCGAGGGTGTTTTCAGGCCTACACAGTTATATGTTAAAACGACTTCAGCTTCAAAGGCAAAGACTAAAGCACTTCTAAAGACAAAGAAACAAGTACAACAGCCCCATGGACAGGTCTCCATGCCTAAAAAACAGATGCTCAAAATGGCCGAAGACCTAATTATTTTGATCAGGGGTTCCCATCCCCCTCCTGATAAGAGGCCTAGGCAAGAGACAGAATATGAATCTTCATATCAGGTTTCCATTTCTTCTGATTCCGCTTCTGATCAGGAATACTCTCTTCCTCCCTATGAGGATTCTGATGCTGAAGAATCTATCCCTTCAGCCTCTCCTCCTGAGGATTATTCTTTTGGGGAAACTCTCCATACCATGAGGGAGCATTTCCACTGGGAGAGCCAAGATTATTCAGAATCTAAGAAAAGGCTCAGAGACTTCCTTTTACTACCTCAGCACAGGCCCCTTGCTATTCCACCTGTGTTAGACATTGTAGATGATGTATTTTCAGAGTTCAGTCTGACTCCTGACTCTTTACCTCCAGCTCCTGTTAAGCCAGACAGATACTTTAAACAGAAAATGTTGATAAATTCTGAATGTGCAGAAAACAAAGAAATGCAGGATTTATTGCATGCAGCTGAACAAGTGGGAAAGCATACTTTGCGATGTGGTTTTGATTCTCTGGAGGCCTCCTGCAGGGCTGCTGTTACGGGTTCTGTCATTAGGATGCATGCTTGGTTAAAGGAACAGAATCTGCCTGATCATGTTAAAGCAAAATTATTGTACAGCATGATACCTTGTTTGGTGTTAAAACAGAAGAGGTGTTGAAGAAAATGGAGGACAAAGCTAAATCTATGCAAACAGTCAAGGATTTCTTATAGATACAGCCTCCAAGATTTAGCAGGCACTGGCCTACAAAGAATTGGTCCTTTCCAGTGTCAGACAGGCCACAAAGAGGCAGATACAGACACCCTTGAGGCAGATCCCAGCCCCAAGGCTCATACAGGTCTAAACAATGGGGTACTTCTACCTCCAAAAGCAGAGAAGACAAATCACAGCCATACAGGAAACAGTCCCAATGACTTCCCCCTGCCTGCACCAAGCACTTATCTTCTGGCAGCACCTTTAGGGGGAAAACTAGCACTTTTTTCTCAAAATTGGCACGTAATAACCCAGGAAAAATGGGTCTTGGATATAGTGTCACAAAGCTACAGGTTTCACTTTCACACCTTGCCAAGGGCAAATGGTTTGCCAGACTGCCAAAACATCAATGGGCAGAGGCACAAAAGCAAGTGTCATCCCTTATGGACATGAGGGCCATTCAGCAAGTACCACAGCAAGAGCAGGGACAAGGAGTTTACTCAAGACTGTTCTTGGTGCCCAGAAAGGACAAAGCCTGGAGACCAGTACTGGACCTATCTATTCTAAACACATATCTGGATATTCCAAGATTCAAAATGTTGACTCTGCAACAGCTTCTGCCCATGCTGGGCAAGAAGGCTTGGCTTGTGACTTTAGACCTAAAAGAGGCATGCCTGCATGTCCCAAACAGACAATCATGCAGAAGATACCTCAGATTCATAGCTGGCTCAATGCACTACCAATTCTCTGCATTGCCCTTTGGCTTATCTACTGCACCCAGGGTCTTCACAAAATGCCTGGCTCCAGTAATTTCATTTTGCAGACAAAGAGGAATATAAATATATCCTTACTTGGATGACTGCCTTATTCAAGCAGAGAACAAGGACATTCTACTACAGCATCTAGCGTTTGTAAAAAGATTACTAACATGCCTAGGGTACATAGTAAATGAAAAGAAATCAAAACTAGTACCCTCTCAAGAGATAATATTCCTGGGTGCAAGCTTAAATACAACTGCCCAGATGGCTTATCTCACGCCAGACAAACAAAGGCAACTGACTACTTATTTCAAAATGTTGGCAAAAAAAGACCCAGTTATCTGCAAGAAAAATTCTGCAGGCTTTGGGCTTCATGGCATCCTGCATTCTGCTAATTCCATATGCAAGATTGCATATGAGGAAACCTCAATGGTATCTAAAAAGTGTTTGGACTCGACATTGCCAATTACCCTCATTCCCTGCCTGCAACAGGAGTTTCGATGGTGGGCAAAGGCCTGTCACCACAGCAAGGGGCAGCCATTCGCTTTACCCACAGCCAGGCAGATATTAACAACAGATGCATCAGATTATGCCTGGGGGGGGGGGGGCCCACATGGCAGGAAGATGTATTCAGGGCACGTGGTCCGCAAGCCAAATGCATCTACATATCAACCAAAAAGAGATGCTAGCTGTTCAGAATGCCCTGACAGCCTTCAAGGATCTACTTCATCCGGGACAACTACTGATAAAGACGGACAGTACTACAGTCATGTGGTACATAAACAAGCAGGGAGGCTATCATTCCTACCCCCTATGCAGACTAGCCATGACTTTGTGGGACACAGCATTGACTTACCAAGTACATCTGCAGGCACAATTCCTGCCAGGAAAGATAAATACTCTAGCAGACGAACTAAGCAGAAACCTCATGGATCCCCACGAGTGGAAATTGGATCCACAAGTCTTCAGCATGATAACAAGGAATTGGGGATGCCCAGACATAGATCTATTTGCTTCCCCTCACAACTGCCAGCTACATAGATTCTGCACAAGGACTTATCACAAGCAAGCATGGAAAGTGGATGCTTTATCTTTCAGCTGGAAAAACTTAACAGTATATGCCTTTCCTCCACTGCCTCTCCTCCCCAAGGTACACCTAAAAGTCAGACAAGAGAAGCCAAAAATTATACTGATTGCCCCAGACTGGCCCCCGCCAGCACTGGTACCCAATCCTAAGGAACTTGTCTCAATGCCCAACCTGGACATTACCTCAAATTCCTCACTTACTGTCCCAACACAACAATCAGATCATGCACAGCCAACTCAAGACCTTAAATTTGGCAGCATGGCGGATCATGTAGTCATTCAAAACACACCTTTCTTTAAAGCGTTGATGGATGTTATTTTAGAGGCCAGGAGGCCTAGTACCAGAAAATCTAATGCAGAAAAATGGAAGAGATTCTGTGCTTGGAACCAGGCACAAGGGATTGACACAACTGTACCAAATATTCCTCAGATTTTGCAATATTTAACTGAGATGCTGGACAAAGGCCTATCCTTTTCATCAATTAAGATTCATGCCTCTGCCATTTCAGCTCATTACAATACAGAGCCACCTATTTTTTCTCATCCTTTATTAAGGCAGTACCTCAGAGGAGCCAAAAACTTAAGGCCTCCAAGGAGATCACCAATACCAGCATGGGACCTCAATTATGTCTTGGAAAAACTCACCCTGCCTCCTTTCGAGCCAACTGCTACAGCTGATATAAAATTTTTATCATGAAAAACAGCTCTGCTCCTAGCAATAACCTCTGCAAGACGAGTCTCAGAGCTACAGGCACTCATGGCTGTGGAACCTTTTATCATTTTCCATCCAGATAGGGTTTCTCTGAGTATAAACCTGACATTTATGCCTAAGGTAGTGTCAAGTGTGGACCTTAACCAAACTATTCATTTAACTACCTTTCCCAAACCCACAGAATAAGGGTGAGAGACTTTTGCATTCTTTGGACATAAACAGACAGCTGCGCTTCTACTTGGACAGAACCAAAGCTTTCAGAAAAGACTGAGCAATTACTAGTGGCATATGCTGCAGGATCACAAGGAAAGGCTATCTCAAAGTAGACTATTTCAAAGTGGATAGACCACTGCATTCGTTCTTGCTGTTCACAACATGGTAAATCAGAGCCTAAGGGCATAAGGTGACATTCAACCAGAGCAGCAGCCACTTCAGCAGCCTTCCTCAGAGGAGTACCAACCAAAGACATTTTAGAGGCTGCAACCTGGAGTTCATTGCACACTTTTACAAAGCACTATCACTTAGCACTCTACTCTAAATCCAGGGCAGGCTTTGCCACTGCAGTTCTGCAGGGCCTCATAGCCGCTCCTAATCCTATTTAGCTCCAGCCTCCCAACCTTAGCTTTAGGATTCAACCCAATTATAATGACTGCAACAGTGAAACACGATGAACATAGTACAGTTCTGTACTTACCATAAATGTAGATGTTCAAGTGTATTCACTGTTGCAGTCCAGGTTACCCTCCCACCATCTCCCTTATCTGTGCTGGAACTTATCTGTACTTCTCTATTCTATACAACCTATGTGGTGTATTTGTTTGTAGATGAAGGAAAAATTTACCTTGGTGCATGCATTCTTTATTGACATATTTTTAGCCTACCCTTTTGGGGGCACCTGACATCTGGGGCAAAACTGAAGAAAATGGTGTCGGCTGCATCTTTTATACCCCTGGCACACTGACATCAGGGAGGAGGCGACAGCAACTGACTCCGGGCCTAGACTTTGGAATTCAGGCCGACTGCGGATAGCCTGCCAGCAGGATAACCCAATTGTAATGACTGCAACAGTGAATACACTTGAACATCTACATTTATGGTAAGTACTCAACTGTACTTTTCTTAGCTGTTGTGTTGTCTTTTTAGTCTCTTCCCACATGTCCTTACCTGCCATAATAGAAGCCTTTTTAAATCCATATTCCTAAATACTTCTCGTATCATGCCCCCTGTTGCTGAACCAAGTCATACATGTATACATAATTTACATCTATAGCCTTTGTTTTGTCTTTATTAATTTTATATCTTGAAAAGACTTGAAACTGTCTAAAAATGTCCTACAACTATGAAATGCCTTTTTTTTTGGATTTGACAAGTGCAAAATAATATCATCTACAAATAAAGCCAACATTTTTGATTCCTATATCATTTGTACCCTTGAATTTCTGAGTTCCTTATTTTCTTTGCCAGTGGCTTTAAATGTAAAGGAGTAACACAAGGGAAAGAGGACACCCCTTCCTGGTTCCTCTGTTCAAACCCAACTTAATGGAAAAAAACTCTCCCACTTTAATTCTTGCCTCCAAACTTTCAAATATTCTCCTAATTAACCCTATTGCTGTATCAGGGAATGCAAATGCTTCCATTGCTCTACTCATAAAATCCCATATTACTGTTAAATGCTTTCTTTGCATCAAGACACACCGATAACCGTGATATCGTCTTACATTCTGCTTTCTTCTGGATCATCAGTGTTATATTAATGTTGTCAAATGCAAATGTTTGCCCCCCCTACAGAAAACCACATTGATCCATATCTGTCAATTTTGGCAACACCTTTGTCATTCTTTTATCTGGTATAGACATAAATACTATATCATCATGGTTTAAAGTTGAAGTGGGTTTATATGAGGCTCTGTCTGATTGGTCTTTACCCTGTTTGGGTAATACAGCCATCACAGTTTTCTTCCAATATGCTAGTCCTTCTCGTCCTTTCACAATACTGTTAAACAAAATATTCTAGATGTTTATCACTGTCTTCCTTCCTAAATTCTAGACTTCCATAGAAATACCATATGTTCCTGGAGACTTCCCTATTGATTGATTATGATCATCAATTTTATCTCATCTCTTCCTATCTTAACTATTAGTTGTTGCACCTCATATTCTTCTAATATTGGCATAATTAAGTCTTCCATAAATATTTCCATTTGTGCTCTTTTCTGGTTTTCACATTGCTCTACTTTATTCAAATGTTCAGAAAATTTCTGAAATACCTCCAACACCACTATAGGATCTCTGTTATTTTTCTTGCCATAAACTCCTTAACTTAGGCAATAGAAAATAAGAAAGGGTTGTCGCCAGAGTTGCTGTGCTAAAAGTTTTTATGCTCGTGAGTTTTCAAAAAATAGTTGCTTAACAGCAGTCTTTCTAAACTCATGCATATTATCCAAATACACCCGTTTTCTCTTTAGCATTCTGTGGTTGCTCAGTCTCTTGGTCTTTGACATTCCCCTTATTCTGCAGTACTTTAATCTTTATCAACCCCTCTAAATAGTTCCTTTTTTATTTGTAAAGTACAAAATAATATCATCTGCAAATAAAGCCAACTTCTTTAACAGCAGTCTTTCTAAACTCAGTTCCAGTGAAATATAATTTATATCCAGTCTGTCCCAGTTATTGTACCTTTGGGAATAATATGTAAATTCTGTCTTGAGTTCATACTATGGAATTCAAGTCTTTCATACCAAATATTTTCATAAATTTCTTAAGAAATCTGACCTATTTTGTTATATCTTCCCTTCTAGGTCCTCCTGATACATCCTGACTATTGCAAATCAAGTTCTGTTATCCACCTATAAGTAATATTCCCTGATGAAAGCTAATTGTTTCTCCCAAAATGTCCTTAAATTCTATAATAGCAGTTCTTGGTGGAATATAAATACATGCGATCATAATCTTCCTCCCTTGCCAGTGGCCCCTTAGTGTCACAATTCTACCATTATTTTCCCATCATCTATCACTATTGCAGCCCCTCTGGCAATCAGTATTACTGCCCTGTCTTTTCTTTTATCCCTGATATTCTGCTGAATATCCATCCTGAAATCCATTCTTTGTCAAATTCACATGCTCATTTGCTCATTTATTTCCAAATGTGTCTCCTGAACATTACTGTTTGCACTCTGCATTTCTTAATATAATTCAGTATTCTTTCCTATGTCCTTCAAGAATGCAACTGCAGTCATAACATGTGGGTTGTCCTGCCTCAGGCAGCCCTCGGTCGGCCGGATTCCAAAGTCTGGGTCCGACGTCGGCTGATGTCGCATTTCTCTCTGACGTCAGAGCGGCTGGAGTATATAAGCATCAGCCGACGCCATTTTCTTCAGTGTTTCTTGCCCCAGATGCCAGGTGCCCTCCAAGGAAGGCTGTAATCAAATTGGAAGACAAAAACAGGATTCCAAACAAATACATGAGCAATAAAACAAATACACCATAACAGATATCCCCAGAGAGAGGGGGATAGGAGTGGACCCTAAGCATAGAGGGGTATGGAGGGAGGGAAAACCTGACTGCAGTTGCATGTCTCTCGGACATCTACATTTATGGTAGGTACAAAACTGTACTATGTCCTTCAAGAATGCAACTGCAGTCATAACATGTGGGTAGAATACCATAGCTTAGCTGGGGGGGAGGAGGTATGCTCTAGGAGAGTGATGGTGTGGCAATCAAACCCTGCAGGACTGCCGAAGCAAAGCCTGCTCTGGATCTGGAATATAGGGGGAGATTGTAGTGTTTGGAGAATGTATGCACGGAGCTCCATGTAGCAGCTTCTAGAATGTCCTTTGTAGGCACCCCTCTTAAAAATGCTGTAGAGGTGGCTGTAGCTCTGGTGGAATGTGGTCTGACATAGGCTGGAACAGTCTTTCCATGAAAGGAATAACAGCAGGACAACCCACATGTTATGACTGCAGTTGCATGTCTCTCGGACATCTACATTTATGGTAGGTACAAAACTGTACTTTTTGTCTGTACCTTTAAGGCCATTTATATTCTAAGGTACTATAGATAGAGTAGCTATTATGATAGAAAGCTATTGTTCTCACTTATTATTCATGACAGTTTTTTTTTTTTTTTTTTAGTATGCATTTCCAACTTTTATCTTACACATACAAGCTAAGGTTTAGCAGGCTAATTTTTTATACAGTTGTTTTTTCTCTCATCTCACATTTCTCAAGCCTTTTTGCTTTAATGCAAATGCTCAAAAATACATTTTCAAAACATACCCATCCTCTCTTAATTTAAAACAAACACACAAAACTATGTAAATTTTTAACAAATGAAGTTTAGCCCTCTAGATAAGAAGACTTGCCCCAAATTGACTGCTGTGCTAGCAGACATAACCTAATTTAAACGTAAGGTTACCATACTAAAGTGCATGTTACAACCTGTATTCCCAACACAAATTGATGACTGTTCTTATCTCTATTCCCCTACCATATGTTAAAAACAGCTTGTATACTTTCAGCAAACATTGAATTTTAGCCCCAAGATGAAGTGTATTGGCTAGATGTTCTTCGTGTTTCACTGTTGCAGTCATTACATTTGGGTTATCTGCTTGCAGGTAGCCCTCAGTCGGCCTGATTAACAAAGTCTTGGGTCCTGCGTCGGTTGCTGTCCCTTCTTCCATGACATCAGCTCATCAGAGGTATAAAATATGCAGCCGACACCATTACATCAGTCTTTCTTGCCGTGTGGTGCTCGATGCAGAAGGAGTTCACAAGTGCTGGTTGGCCGACTCCTGAAGTTTTCGTTTTCGAGTTTCAGAACCAAAGTCTTCAACTAAAGCTAAGTACCCCGTTGGGGAAACTTTTTCTTGCTCCTTTCCGATGTCAATAAAAGTTAATAATTGTGGAAAGCAAATACCTCATAAAGATTTTCATTTGTACTGTATTCCCTGCCTAGGCCCTGACCACGACGTACATTGCTGTCGGTTTTGTGCTTTATTTAATCAACACACTATCCGTCGTCGGTATATTTTTGCCTCTAAATATTTTGATTCTCGGTTTATTTATTCTGAAATGTCATCGGTTAACCTTCCGACTACCGGGATCCCAAAAAAACGCAAAGATAAAGACAGAGACATGCCGCCGAGATCCAAAACTGCGGACGACACTTCTCCTAAGCCAGTCGCCGGTACTCAGTGAGGCACTTTCGCAGCCCCTGATACCCGCTACTTCTGATTCGCAGGCCTCTACTGAGATGAGTCCGGTATTCCACAAGATGCTTCAGCTATGGAACCCACAGATATCTCTACCTTGGATGGGTCAGCAGCCGCTGTGCACGCACTGGCTTCTGAGGGTGTATTCAGGCCTGCGAACTTGCATATTAAACCAACGCCTCCTTCTTCACTTAGGCCTAAATCTCGAACCATGCCTAAAAAAACGACGCCCAGGCCACATGTTCAGGCCTCTATGCCTAAAAAACAAATTATAAGAATGGCTGAAGATCTAATAACTCTAATCCGGGGTAACCCCCCCCCCCCAAGAGGCCTAGGACAGAAGTTGTTTATGAATCTTCTGACCAGGATTCTGTTTTTTCTGATGATCTGGATTTGTCCTTATCTACTTATGAGGATTCTGATGCAGAGGACTGCATTCCCTCTGCTTCCCCTCCAGAGGATTTTTCTTTTGGGGAAACCTTGCATACTTTAACGGAGCATTTCCACTGGGAAAGCCAGGATTTTTCTGATTCAAAAAAGACGCTTAGGGATTTCTTACTCCTACCTCAGCATAGGCCTTTAGCTATTCCTCCTGTACTAGACATTGTTGATGATGCTTTTTCGGAATCTAGTTTGGTCCCTGATTCCTTGCCTCCTGCTCCCAGAAAACCTGACAGATACTACAGGGTCCCTGAGTCACACAAGTTACTTTTTAAAAATCCTGTTGCAGATCCAGAGATGATTTCACAGGGGCCCAAGGGCATTAAGGCTTCTACTGCTAAAAATCCTACCCCTTCTGATAGAGACTCCAGGGCGCTGGATAGATGGGGTAAGAAGGTTTATACTTCTGCAACCTTGGTCTAATTAAACTGCCAGTTTCACATGTTAAAGTATCAGCAACATGTTATTTGATTGCTTAAACAGAAAATGATGTTGATTCCAGACTGTGTGGAAAATAAAGAATTACAGGATTTAATGCATTCTCTTGAACAAGTTGGAAACCATACTTTGCAATGTGGTTTTGATTCTTTAGAGGCTCTTGCAGGGCTGCTGTTACTGGGTCTGTGCTCAGAATGCATGCTTGGCTTAAGGGGCAATCTTTGCCTGATCATGTTGATGCTAAATTGTTGGATGCTCCCTTAAATCCCTGTTTGGCAACAAGGCTGAGAAAGTTCTTAAAAAGATGGAAGATAAAGCTAAATCTATGCAAACTGTTAAAGATTTTTTACAAATTCAGCCTCCTAGATTTAGTAGGCACTGGCCCTCTAAGAATTGGTGCTTTCCAGCCCCTTCCAGGTCTTCTCAACCCAAACCCAGACACAGCAAAAAGCCCAGGTTTCAGTCCTAGGGGACACACAGGACTAAGCAGTAGGGGGCCTCCACTTCCAAATCTGGGAGCAATAAGACTCCCCCCTATGATAAACTGTCTCAGTGACTTCCTTTTAAAATTTCCAAGCACTTATCAACTGACTGCCCCTTTGGGGGGAAAGATTGCTGTTCGTGCAAAGAACTGGCAACTCATCACCCAGGACAAATGGGTTTTAAATATAGTGTCCCAGGGATACAGATTTCACTTCCACACATTGCCAACGCCAAGCGGGTGGCCAAACCTACCCCCAAATCAGTGGGCAGAGGCCCAAAAACAAGTACTTTCTCTCTTAAGCATGGGGGCTATTCAGCTGGTACCAGGAGAGGAAAAGGGACAAGGTTTCTACTCAAGACTTTTCCTGGTAACCAGAAAAGACAATTCATGGCATCCTATCCTGAACCTGTCTACTCTAAACACCTTTTTGGAGATTCCAAAATTCAAGATGCTGACTCTTCACCAATTACTTCCTATGCTAGGCAAAGATGCCTGGTTGGCAACAATAGATTTAAAAGAAGCATACCTGCACATCCCAATCAGGGAATCTTGCAGAAGATACATACGCATCAAAGCAGGCTACACGCACTGTCAGTTCTCTGCATTGCCCTTTGGCTTATCTACTGTGCCCAGGGTATTCACAAAGTGCCTAGCTCAAGTTATTGCATTTTGCAGGCAAAGAAATATTCAAATATACCCATACCTGGACGATTGTCTAATTCAGGCAGAAAGCCAGGGCATACTTTTGAATCATCTGGCCTTTGTACAAAGAGTTCTAACTTGTCTGAGGTACACCATAAATGAAAAGAAATCACACCTGATACCCTGTCAACAAATTATATTCCTGGGAGCAAGCTTGAATATAACTTCCCAGATGGCTTACCTCACGCCAGAGAAACAAATTCATTTGACAACCTACTTCAAACAAGTGGCCACAAAAACCCTACTATCTGCAAGACAAATACTGCAAGCCTTGGAGTTCATGGCCTCCTGCATTCTTCTAACTCCATATGCAAGACTGCATATGAGGAAACTACAGTGGTATCTAAAAAGCCTATGGTGACAACATTTTCTGGATCTAGAAGCAATGATTCCTGTCATACCTTGCCTACGCCTAGAGTTCCTTTGGTGGGCAGAGGCCTGCCACCAAAACAAGGGACTACCTTTCACACCACCCCCTGCCACCCAAACTCTAACAACAGATGCATCAGACTATGCATGGGGGGCTCACCTGGCAGGGAAGTGCATTCAGGGCAAATGGAACCCAAATCAAATCCACCTGCACATCAATCAAAAAGAAATGTTAGCTGTACAGAATGCTCTGACAGCCTTCAAGGACCACTTTCTTTAGGACAGCTAATGATAAAGAATGACAACACCACTGTTATGTAGCACATAAACAAGCAGGGAGGTACACATTCTTACCCCTCTCTGCAGACTCACCATGGCATTGTGGAACACAGCCTTGAGCTCCCAGGTTCACCTACAAGCTCAATTCCTGCCAGGAAAATTAAATACACTGGAAGATGGACTAATCAGAAACCTCATGGACCCACACGAGTGGAAACTGGAGCCAAGAATTTTCAACATGTTGACAAGCAAATGTGGGAGCCCCAGTTATAGACCTGTTTGCCTCTTCCCCAGAACTACCAATTGGACAAATTTTGCACAAGGATTCCCCACAAACAAGCCCATAAAGTGGATGCTCTGTGCTTCAACTGGAAAAATCTATCAGTCTATGCCTTCCCCCCTCTGCATCTGCTCTCCAAAGTACTACTAAAAATCAAACAGGACAAACCAAGGATGATTTTGATTGCTCCAGACTGGCCACGCCAACACTGGTACCCCCTCCTGCGCAGTGTGTCACTGTTACCCCCATGGCACCTGCCTCAGACTCCTTCAATGTTGTCTCAGCAGGAGAACCACATTCTGCACCCTCAGCTTCTAACACTGAACCTTGCAGCCTGGCTGATTACATAATCTCTCCTTTACCAACCCTCAGTAAACCTGTAATGGATATCATTTTAGAGGCAAGGAAGCCTAGTACTAGAAAATCTTATGCTGAAAAATGGAAAGGATTCTGTGCCTGGAACCAATCTCAAGGGATGAGCACAGCAGCACCCAATTTACCACAGATTTTACAATACTTAACTGAAATGCTTCACAAGGCCTTGTCTTTTTCCTCCATTAAAATCCACGTCTCAGCCATTTCAGCTGATTATAACACAGAACCTCCCCTCTTCTCTCATCCACTACTCAAGCAGTTCCTCAGAGGGGCCAAAATTTGAGACCACCCATGAGAGCTCCAACCCTAGCCTGGGACCTTAACTTTGTGTTGGAGAAACTCACGCTACCTCCATTCGAGCCAGCTGCTACTGCAGACTTAAAATGTATTTCTTGGAAAACAGCTTCTCTTTTAGAAATCACTTCATCTAGAAGGGTTTCTGAATTTACAGGCCCTTATGGCAGTGGAGCCTTTCATCATCTTTCATGTGGAAAGGGTGTCCCTCAGAACCAATCCATCCTTCATGCCCAAGGTGGTATCCAGTGTGGCTCTTAATCAGTCTATTCATTTGCCAGCCTTCTTTCCCAATCCACAGAACAAAGGGGAACAGATACTGCATTCCTTAGATGTGCACAGACAACTTAGATTCTACTTGGACAGGACTAAACCTCAAAGGAAATCGGAACAACTGCTGGTGGCATTTGCTGCAGGGGCAGAGGGAAGGCTATTTCAAAGCAAACCATTTCTAAATGGATAGGCCATTGCATTCATTTCTGCTATACACACCATGGAAAACCTATCCCCAGGAGAGCAGATCTCACTCCACCAGGGCTGCATCTACCTCTACCTTTACAGCCTTTCTCAGAGGCGTCCCTACCAGGGACATCCTAGAAGTTGCTACCAAGCATTATCATTTACCACTTTGCTCTAAATCCAGAGCTGGCTTTGCCACTGTAGTCTTGAAAGGCTTTATAGCTGGTCCTAATGCCATCTAAATTCCTCCTCCCAACCATAGCTTTGGGAATCTACCCAAATTTAATGACTGCAACAGTGAAACACGGAGAACATAGTACAGTTGTGTACACTTACCATAAATGTAGATGTTCGAGTGTATTCACTGTTGCAGTCCTGGTTACCCTCCCTCTAGCCTACTAACTTCTTTTGGCTATAACTCTACTTTCCATTACTATGCTTAAAAGCCTTTTTGGTGTATTTGCTTTTTTGTTGGAGGTATAAAATTGTAATTTTATAGTTAATTGCTTCCCATTAGGAGGGCTCCTGACATCTGTGGCAAGAAAAACTGATGTAATGGTGTCGGCTGCATGTTTTATACCCCTGATGACCTGACGTCATGGAAGAAGGGACAGCAACCGACGCAGGACCCAAGACTTTGTTAATCTGGCCAACTGAGGGCTACCTGCAAGCAGCTAACCCAAATGTAATGACTGCAACAGTGAATACGCTCAAACATCTACATTTATGGTAAGTGTACACAACTGTACCTTTTAAATACAATTAAGTTTAGAAATTTTCTATTAAACATATTAAAGTATTAAGGCTGCTAGGGAAGCTACTAACTCTTATTCATTTCCCATAATTTCAAACTTTATTTTTCATTGAACTGTTTGTCATTGTACCTTTAAATTTTGCATTTCCCTCATAAAAGAATGCTCAGACCTCTCTCAAAATTAATTGCTTGCACCTGCAGGCAGTTTGTCTCCATGTAAAAGTAGTCACCAATGCGAAAGAAAACAGCTAGCAACTTGTAGATACATGAAGGAACCTTTGTAAATTTCCCTCAGAACAGAATGTAGAGAATTCCCGTAGGTGTAGCTGCCTTTAGCTGCAGTTTTCTTGACTCTCACAGACAACATTTGCTAATGGAAAAACAACTAATATCTTTGCAGATACAGAAAGCTTAGCATTTCTCATGGCTTTCATCATTATGTCTTATTTTTCAAGCCTGCTTGTTTATGAAAAATATTTGTAGCTTAAGCCAAGGGCATTAATCTAGACATTTTCCCTTTTACTTCCTACCCCCACCACAGCAGACCAAAAGCACAGCATTATATTAACTTAAATGTGTTTCTGTTCAGCCTTTCTTCTCTTACTGTACTGTAAATCTTGTATTCTATAATTTTACTTGTATATTTTAATTTTTTAACACATACAACACTCACTGAAAAGACTACTTCCCCTTCATATCTAAAATACCCGACTGCAAGCTACACAAAACATTTGCAATGTAACATAGTTTATATCATGAAATGTTTTGTACAGATACTAATAAGAACAAAAATTGTTTTACTTACTTTTTTCCATTTAGAGTCTTTCTAAGCATTAAATACATAATGTGGGATATATACTTTACAGTCCACCCACAAAGTTCATTTAGAATCTTTGTAAGCATTAAATACATAATGTGGGATATATGCTATACAATCCACCCACAAGGTTAACAAAGTCAGCAAAAGTCCAGCCTTTTCTCCACCATTTTAATTTGCAAAACCATTTTTGAGAAATGTGATTTATTCACTGTTTTCAGTGTTGCTGGTGATCTTCCTGATGAACCAGTGTCTAGTAATAGGAGATAGAGATGAAGTCCAAGGTGTCCCTAATTCTTCCAGTCAATGGCACTCCTTTTTCTCTTTTTTTTTACATTGGGAAAGTAGAAAATAGGTTGTTGATTGGTTGCAGCCATCTTGATAGTCTAATAAGTAAATATTTCCTTTTTATACAACTATTTATTCCTGGAAGATGTCTTCCATTTCTGGCACTCCAAAACTCTATAGATCCAGTTTAGGACCTGTACTTTGATGTAGAAAAACTGACTCTACATGATTTTAAATCCACATGCAGATCTGAATTCAAGTGTATGTCCTGGGAGAGACTATTCCCAGTAGTAGTTACCTCAGCCAAGAAGATTTCTGAACTCCATGTCCTTGTATGTATGGAGCCTTATGACACCTTCAACAAAGACACGGTATCTTTGAAGTCTGTCCCTTCATGCCTAGACTGGATTCTGAGCTGTTCCTTAAGCACTTCTTCAGGTTACCAGTCTTCTATTTCATACATTTTTTTTAATTTTTAAAACAGAAGAGCAGGAAAGTAAAAACTCTCAACAGTAAATACACAGTTCATAAAATTAAACAGTACACACCGAAAAAAATGTGATAAATTAAGATGTACCGAGCCACCAATATATCTCAATGTGTTAGTGTGTTTCCAATTACAAATGCTGCCAGGCTTGTTTAGGGAAAGGAAGAAGTAGATAGTTTTTCTGTGTTCTGAGATCAGTCTTTTTGTATGTATAGTTGCCAAAAATAAATGTTTATTGATACAAACTAATTTGTTTGGTAAATAATTAAAAAGAATTATGAGGGTTTAGAATTACTTAGATTTTTTTTGCAAGCAGTACTGTCTTCTGCCATAAAGTCATACTTGGAAGGTAGCACCATGTCAGTGGGCAAGACTGGCTTGTGGATCAGAATGCTGACAACATTTAGATGAGTTAATGTAATGCATGGTATGTTATCTGTTGGAAGACAATGTACAACACATCAGTTTGTTATGCTGAATAAATTCTTATAGAGAATGCTTTTATAGCAGTCTAAATGAAATTACAAGATCACCGTAACTCCAATAATACAGGCAACAAAATGGAGGCAGTCTGCTAGCATTTTTGCAGGTTTTAAAATGACCTTGGTTGTTAAGCTGCCATTAACTTGTCCTTATAATGCCAGCAAATAATTTGTCAGGTGAATATATATGTTCATCATACAACATTGCCGGACAAGTTTTTTTTTTAATATTGTCGCCTCACAGTTAGACGTTGCCCGTTCGATTCTCAGAGCGTCTTCTGTGTAGCGACATGCGTGAATGGGCGTTCCTTCGTTAAAGGTTGTACGTTAGGCCCGGCAAGTCAGTACGTAAAAATCTACTGCCAATCATTAGCGGACCGGAGTTCCGCTGTGGCGACCCCTAACCGGGAAAAGCCGAAAGACACAAACTGTAACACTTCCACTAAGCCTATAACATTTCTCATGGGGCATCTCTTTTAGACCATTTAGCAGATATCCTGTGATTATGTATATCCCATTCCAGTGGTAGTAGTGAACTCTGCAATTATGTAAATGTTTAATTCAAATACCCACAGGTCTCCTCTTTGCTTAGGTAAAGGTATAGCAAGTGTACTCATTTCCAGAGAATTTGTTGGGAACCTCCCTTCCCAAAAAGTTTCCAATTTTCCTCTTAAAACTTTAATACAATGTAGAATAGGATGAAATAACAAATGCAAGGCCAAATTCACATCTGGTAAAGTGCTTGAGTAAGCACTGTACAGAAAAATTAAGAAAGCAGTAAGTAGGAAGGTAAATAAGTAAATAAATAAATACAAACCCGGTAGTACTACAGAAGAAAATACTACACATTTAATAAAAATAAGATGAATTAATAGCATGACTGCTTGAATAAAATTGGTCCTTGCAGATGAAATTACTTCACTAAAGTATCATCTTCTCAAAAGTCACTAATTGTAAGGCAAACCAACACAGTATAGTGTGATAATTTGATGACTAAAACATTTAGCACCATTACGATAAAGCCAGCAAAGTTTGATCAAATCTAGTTAGGTAGAAAATAGTATGTTTCAGAAGTAACTATTGAGATCCCCTGTTCCCTTGCCACATTTGGCACTACTTGAACATGTTACAAGCATAAAGATTAACAGGCAGCCCAACTGACTGGAGGAGGGAAAATCTTCACACTGAAACATTTCAGTATGTAATCACAACCACTAGTTAATTTCTTAGAATAAAGTAATGAGAAAGGACATCTTAGTTGCTGAGTCATGTATTGGTGGTCACTCCAGCTGAAGTAGAGTGAGAAAAAAGCCAGGTACCTCAAATGCCCATAAACCCCAAGTATCTTAAGACATGCTCTTGAGCCCAGATACCTAGGACACCTCACCAACAGTCCCACTAAACATGCAGACTGGATGTAATATAACACCAACCAACCAGGAATAGCTTCAACCATAGGCAACAGTCAGTGTCAGCTGTTAGACAGTGAAATCCATGATATGAAGTCACCAGAAGGCACTACTGAAGTTGAAGTCTGATGATGCATAGTGCTGTTCAAGTTTTAGACTTTGTAGCTCAGTTGCCAAATGTGATTGCTAACGGTAGTTTGACAGTCCAGAAAATCTAAACGTGTTGAAGATAAGTGGAAGTGGCAGCCTAACTCTTCATCTCAGACCAATATGAACAAGTAGGCCAGAAAGATTCCAGTAAACAGAAGACAGGAAAAGAATTTACAAAAAACAGTAAAATAAAAAAAAAAGTTTATAAAGGCAGCCAATTACTGCATGCCATCTTACATTACTGAAAAAAAACAGACTGAACAGTATAAAAAAAAGAAACATTTAGAGTACAGTCTGCCCCTCGTTTGATTTGTGTACCATGCACAATCCTGTCTCATACTGAATAGTCATGTAAGTTATACTCTGAAATTTGTTTGATTCAAGTCCATAACATAAGCATAAATACTTTCGAAGAAACCTTGTATCCTTGTGAAAAACAAATGATAGATATATGGCAGCTTTTCTTCTCAGCTCACAGTAGTGCTTGAAAGTCCCTTCTTATCACAGCTGTTGTCTTTCCCATCCTGTCAAAACTCAAAACATGTACATTTTAAATTGATTCTTCTCTTGTGATATGTAGAAGAAAACACATTGTACATTCTCAAATATTCTGCTTACAGCCAGGAGTAAGTCAAACTTTTGAATCCACAGATTCCATTTTTCAGACAATTCTCTTCCAAGGAAGGATTTCCTGGTACTGGAGCTGAACATTATAGCAAATAACCACTTATGATACCATGTAATAAATAAAGGCTCTTAACAATAAGATATAAGACATGGACACAGGATGATGTGCTGACATTTTGTTAACTTTACTTTTTAGACTGTATAGTAGTAAAGAAAATCAGACCACATGATTCTTCATTTTCTGTTACTCTGCTGTGTAAGTAGTGCTAACCATTTAAAGAGCGAGTACCATACATTATGTAAGTTTTTGTGTTCTTCAGGTCTTTTTTGAGCTATAGTGTATTGCATTGTTTACTAGATGCCAGCACTGTTCATGGTTTCTCTATGGTCACATTTTGCAGGCAACTCTGTGGCTGGTGTTACCAAGTTAGTGGTCTTCATTAACTGGTTTAGGAGGAAACATTTTGAAATGTTGAGACCTTTTAGCAAGTCCCAAAATGCTGAGACCGAATGGCTGCAAAAATGGACTTGCATATAGTAAGTTCAAGAATGCCTTTTGAGAACATTCCCTTTTCTCCGAGGAATGGTTATCCCGGAGTTACACACACACGTTTGGCATGTGCATGGGGATTGCCCCCTTGCAAAAAAGAAGTGTTAAGAAGAAGAGCGATTTTCAGTATTTATTCTTCTCCTCCATTTTATGGGGGTGTTTTTTGCCATGTCAGCACTCGGCAATACGAATGCAGACATTTCAATAAGGACTTGTCTGAGATGCTGACAGTTTAGAAGAATGAGCATGTTAAACTCTCTGTTTGTGTGTGTGTGTTATTGAAACTGCTTTACCTTAATCCCTTAGGAGCATTCTGACGTGTTCTTTCCTTACTGAGTGGCAGCCACCAGAATACTTCGATGTGGAACTTCTGCTGGGGTTGTGGTATGAATTGTAAGTCAGGAGAGTTAATACTTTTAGTGCCTGCAAACAGAAAAAAAAATTATCTGAGAACAAGATCTGTTAACCATTAAGGATTATATGCGAAGGCCCATTTTTTAGATTGCTGCTTGCTTTGCTTATGTGTCTGTAACCTAGTGGTTATTTACATAAGCAGCACTTTTAAACCATTTCAAAAGTACAGTAATTTTATTTATTAGTATTTGTTTGCCAGGATGGTCCATCTGGGAAGAAACTCCTTTTCAGCAAAGGCCTGGGGAGAAAAGTTTCACAAATACGATACTCATTGTTCAAGCAAAACAAATATGTACAGTAATCTTCTTCTTCTTCTTTTGGCTTTTTCCCGGTCAGGGGTCACCACAGTAGATCGCCTGTCCTCTCATGATTGGCAGTGGAGTTTTTACGGTGTCAAGTTGCCAGCCCGGCGCCCAACCTTCCACAGAAGGCACACACATGCACGCACTCACACCTAGGGCCAATTTGGAGTGTCCAATCCACCTACAGCATGTCTTTTGCGATGTGGGAAGAAACTGGAGCACCCGGAGGAAACCCACGCGACCACAGGGAGGACTTGCCGACTCTGCACAGAAGGCACCCCGGCCGAGAATTGAACCAGAGAACCTCTTGCTGTGAGGCGGCAACACTAACCACTGCACCACCGTGACCTCCCCAAATATGTACAGTAATAAAAAGAGCAAATATTTATGTGAAAAATGTAACTTGTATAGGCTTGAGTCTTGTTTACAAAAACCTTTACAGATTTAAACATCATAAATAGAGTTGAAGGCAGATACTTTAATAGTATAGTGAAAGTAGATGGTGTTACTTTGATGTTTCTGTCCATCACCTGTTGTATATATGGCATCCCATCAGTTTGCAATTAGTTCATATGATTTAGTAGGCACTGGCCATTAAAGAAAGCACATACTGATACCCAAATCATAGAATTTCTAATTTTCCAATATTTTTTATTGGAACGAAATAGGGACTGAATGTCAGTTACGTATTTTGTTACCATTATTAGAATATAAACAGAGTGGTTGTCAATATTTTAATACTTTTATAGTAATGTTGGTCAGGGAGAAGACATCCGTTGTCACCCTGCGTTACCCTGAGAAACAAAGTGCATAGTGTACAAACATACACATTTCATTTTTTTTCAGCTTATCTACGAGCCATCTCTGGTACTAAAGTGGTTCATTTGTTTGTTTTTTTTTTTTTTGCTAAAATGTGGTGTAGTCGTATAGTAAAAGACATTCTCACTCTTAATTGTCAATGTTAACTTTTGCCGACTGAAAACAGTGTTTGAGCTGAGCACATCTGCGCGGACAAACACAAGTGTTTTTAATTTACCTTTTTAATGGCATTAGGAGTTCACCCACTTAAAAAAAAAAAAAAAAAAAAACAGATTGTGGCACACAATTAAGTTTCCTGAATGTGTGTTAAAACTGCTGTATTCCTGTCTGCTTCTCTCAAATTATTTTGGTCCATTTCTCTTTGTTTGACCATGGATGTAAGCAGTGCTGTGTAAGTGAATTAACTGTTAGTGAATTCCAACTCCCCCCTCCCTAAAAATAATAAAGGCAGATTCCAGATGAATCATTAGTTGAATAGAGAGGAAGTAATTCTTTTGTTTTTCTATGGTAACAGGAGTGGAGTGTGAATAAGGACAAGTCATTTGTGAATTGTTTTTTATGTTTTTGAATAGGTTAACAACTGCCTTTATGGTGTCATGCTGACATGGCATTAAAAAGTTTCCTATTATAAAATGGGGAGAATGGTGTGTTTAAGAGTCTGACCACATACCTAAATACTAAAACGTAACGGGAGGGCTTAAAGTGAATGCCTGAAGATGCTTGTGCTGGGGTGTTAACTTCAGAATTTCTGCCAGAGTCTGACATAGCTGTTCTCTTTGTGATCACTGCAGTTTCTACAAATCTGCATATGTTTTGTTTGCTTTCAATGATTTACACAGACTGCCATTTGAGATATGATTTATGTATTTTTTTCAGGCTGTTTCCACATATAACTATGTACAGATATCAGTTGGACTCATACTTTTGAAATGTACCTCATTACAAGCAATTCTTTGTCATCTTTAGTCTTAAAAAGTCAGTGTTCTTCATGGTTCCACCTTGAAATGGTGTGTCACACATTTCATTGTTAAGTTTTTAACCGATATACATGGTAAATAGTGATGAACTATATTAATTCATCAAAAGAACTTTATACACGTTAGCATAACACATTTTAACCATCACGTGAGCTTTGTAGCTCAACTTGTTAGTAAGTGTTCCACGTTTTACCTATTTGTTCCACATTTTGGAGACTGAAGGTTGGGAATTATGGCTGGAATTATTGCAGATTAAATGCCAATGCATACCAGTTCTTTCTAAATTCAGTCATTCATTAGTAAGATGCGTTCCTAGATTTAAGATTTTTATATGTTCTGTGGATACAGATTTTGCTGTAGTAATGACAAGTGACAAGTCGCCTGTGTAGCTTAAACTTTTGTTACATCTAGAACTATCTGCTGACCCATTTGTTCTTTTGCCTTATTGCTGTCCTCCTCATACCCATATTATCCTATGTGTGGCTCCTTCCATATGTATAGGTATCCCATTTTTGGAATTCAGGTGGGAGAGTTGAGAGTCAGAGATTTATTTGTATTTGTTAACAGCAGTAAATGACTAATCCACAAATGACCTTTTTTTAGACTTGGCCTGGCTGCAGTATGTGCGCATTCCACTGGCATCTTGGGTGCAGTCCTCATGCTTTTTTGCCTGGAACTAACCACAAGCCTTTGTTGAAAGGCAGTCCTGTGGTACAACTGCCAGGAACTTGGCATTTGGCTGTAAAAACGTCAACTTTGATGATTGTTGCATAGTGTCACCACTCTTATTGGCATGCAACAGAACTGGATTTCAAATTTACTGATGCCTGAATAAAATGAATGGATTTAGGATGCAGTAGACTAGTGTTTTTTGTTCACTACTGCCTCCTGTAGATAGACCTCTAAGGATTCATAGCAATTATGCTTTGCTGAACCTCCTGCCTGGAAATGCTGTTAGTAAGAGCCACACCCAAGTACCTCCCAACCTACTTTGCTGGGCAGAGGCTTACATTCTGGATGTAAAAACAGATTGTTGTTTGACAACTGTTGTGGCTCCACCTCACCCAAGTCCAGTCTTCTAGGTACACAGAGTATGTGAGTGGCTATTTTCTTCAGCAAGTTACAGTTAGCCTCACACATCTGATACCCTCCTCACTGCAGTTAATAGAGCTTGAATTTAATTTACACTGCCACAGCCTTGGGTTAGTCCTTCAAGGAAAGTGTCAGGGTTTTCATGTAACTGTTTGAGGATGCAAAATTCTGGGAGCCCATGACCTGATAAAAATGTGTCCTAATGCAACCCTTTCTACAGCGGCATGCATTTTACATGTTACTGAAAACTGCTGTCAACCTTTGCAAAACCTTTACATTGGGCAAAAATAAATACAACCACTTTATAATATCTGTAATATTAGTAAGACAACTAAGAATAGCCGTGGTGGTACAGTGGTAACATTGTTGCCTCACAGCAAGAGGTTCTCCTGTTCGATTCTTG
Source organism: Protopterus annectens (assembly GCF_019279795.1). NCBI lineage: Eukaryota > Metazoa > Chordata > Ceratodontiformes > Protopteridae > Protopterus > Protopterus annectens. The sequence goes on along the minus strand of NC_056732.1, from coordinate 124,378,096 downwards.
GCTGGAGTGCCTTCTGTGTGGAGTCTGCATGCCCTCCCCGCGGTCGAGTGGCCTCCGAAAGACATGCGTGAATGGGCGTGCCTTCGCTGAAGGTTGTTGGGCGTCGGGCTGGCAACTCGGCACCATAAAAAAAAAATCTACTGCCAATCATTACCGGACCAGAGTTCTGCTGTGACGACCCCTAACTAGGAAAAGCCGAAAAGACAAACAAAACAAGTAAGACAACTAAGAAATCTAAACATGTGCAGTGTATATGAAATGTAAAAAAACTTTTTACAGAGATAATCATAAGGAAAACAAAATGGAATTATTTGGTACAGCAGGTTTTAGAAAGAATAGTCTATATTTAGCAGTGAGTGCAGTAAGTAATTTTTAAAGAGCACTGCTCTTGGCTTCCACTACAGTAATGAACATATGTACAGCTGGATAGAAGAAAGTACAAACGCAACATAAGAAGTTCTCAGTCCATTTACTTTGCAGATCTTTCCATGGCTGTGACACAGCACAGGACCTTCCGTAATGAGGTAGTCTTCATGTTTTAGTTTAGTTAATACTACTTTATGCTTTTAGGAGATAACTAATTCCTTGGAGCTGAGCAAGGAAGAGAGAGTAAACGACTCATGCTAATTGCATAGTGTACCTTTAGACAAATGAGGCTGGCCTAAAACTCTCTCAAGAGGTAAAGTATGCATTTCTATGTTAAACCAGCATATTTATGTGACTCATTGACATAGAGCATGATGGAAGTGTGGACCGTTTGGTCTCGGAGGAAAATTAAATAGAATTTATGCTAATTAATGTTCGGTTGCCCAAATAGAAATTATTTTATGCAGTACTTTTTTATCCCTTCCATTCTCTAGTTCACAAGACTATGAATACTCTTTTTGTACAAAGTCACCAAGAAACATAAAACAGATGCACACACAGACATGCCCCCTTGCTTTCATGTTTTAATTCACTGTTAACTGACATGGTCATGCCAGTTCAGTCATATGTCTGCTTTGCACAGGAACATCCACAATCCTTCCTAGTTGATCCTTCAGTACCTGTGCCACTCACTAAACCTTAGGTATCTGTCAACTTCTTTGCTGAAACCTTTGTGATAAAGCCAAAAATAATGAGGAACAAAAGTATAAAATCAGGGAAAATTTGTAAGTGTACTGTCTAATTCAGTTAGACGGTTAATAGAGCAAGCTTGCATCCACATGCAGTTTGATAAGAGCATGAAACACTTATGTATGGCATCCACATGCAGTTTGATAAGCGCATGAAACACTTATGTATGGCACTATTGACTGACAGTAATCCTCAGTGATTTACCAGGAAATAAAAACTTTTATGAGAGATTAGGTAATAATATGAGGCAAAGTCAGGTACAGATGAGAGGGATGTCAAACTTAAGTGGTCAGCAGCGGCACAAGACCGTCACACTGTGATTATGCCAACAGATATCCCTTCTAGTTTTGTTTTTAGTGCCATGCATAATTTCTGCTAATTTTTTTCCAGTTATTCTTGAGTGTCCTACATACACCTGTTGAACTCTCTGAATTCAGTTGTCTAGGTGCAACAATATGACTTTGTCACATCACAAGCCCTTCATATAATGGGCTTCTCTTTGTATATATAACATGCTGACTTTTAGCCCACTAGCAAGGAAGCAAAGTTGTACTGTTAGTGACAGAAGTACAGTGAATAGCTTGACCTGCTAGATGGAAGTACCTATGCTGGGTTATCAACTGTGTGGAGAATCTGATGCTTTCATGCAAGAATGCTGGCTCAGTCAAAGAACGAGTTATCCTTGCTGAACATGACATTCTATTGCAGTAAATCAGAAAGTACACCTTTGGCAAACATCTAGTAGTTACATGTGGGAATGTTTGTTCATTCTGTTAACAGCATTGTATATTCGCAGTCAACTTAGAATTGAGGTTGTGGCTTTTAAGAAAGAAAAAAAAAGCACGATAGTCTGGCAAACCAGCTTCTGTTTGTCACTGTTCTTAGTGATGAAAGTTGGATGCTGGCTGAACTGAAATTATGAAAATGGGGCTAGAGGTCATTCCAGCTTTAGAAGGAGTGAAGGGAGTGAGCTGTCTTGACTGGTATGCTTCTAGTTGAAGAAATTCTAAGATCTGTGTATTCTGCTTGTTTACTCGCTGAGTCTCTGCTGATGCAGCATGTCTCCATCTAATATTGATATTGTCTATCTTAAGTCACTCCTACTGTTAGAAGTAGAATCATAGAAAAATGTTAGCTCTTATTTGGGAATTCAAACCAAAGACCTCCCATATTTGGTGCTGGTTTTAATGCCTCTAGACTAACAAGAGCCTGTAGATCGGTATTAGGTTTCCCTTAAAAGTTTTTTTTTTCCCTTTCATTTAGCAGTCTTTATTAGTCCAGCAGCAGTGACATCTGCATGGATTTGAATCACAAAGGAGAGCTAATATTTTCCTGTTTCTGTGATTCTAATAATGCAGGGTGTGTGTGTGTCTGTGTGTGTGTGTGTGTGTGTGTGTGTGTGTGTGTGTGTGTGTGTGTGTGTGTGTGTGTTTTGACCTTAGTCACCATGCTAGGAGCTTCATAGCTTATATGAAAAAGAGCTTTTAAGGGAAAACTCAATAATACCTGTGTGGCCAGAGGCTCATGTTAGCAGCAGTGACAGATGGAGTATTGGAGGTCTTGAGCTCAAATCCCAAATGAGAGCTAATATTGCCTTTCTACTGCATGTGTATCTATCTGCAAAATTAGATTTACAGCAGTGTAAGAAGTACTGAAAGATTGTCACTTCTTCGCTCATTTTTGTGGCAAAATATTCCAGATGCTAATTGCAATGCTGCTAACTCGTTTCTTTGTGGCATCTAAGGTAAATTCAGTTCTTTGCAATTAGAAGCTGCCCTGGTTTCTCAAATTGTGGAATTTCTAGAGGAGTTTATTTCTAATAGAGGGCAATACGTATTCATTAGTTTGAAGATAATGTTACTGAGTAAGAAACTGTTCCCAGTGACATCTTCATACTTTTCTACAAGGTTACATAATGATGTTCACAATTATGATCCATATGTATAAATCTTAATATGTTTTTCTCTGCAGTTTGTAGCATAGCTGTATTTTGTAGAGAATGGAGTGATTTAATAAGGATGGCATATTCATGCCTTGGTAGCAGTATATTTTGACTGCAGCTGCCCATGTAGCTTCTAAGGAAAAAAGTAAAATATTTTGTTTGATACTTTCATTTGGTTAAGGACTTTAATAAATTCCTGTTCTGTGTGTTTGGTGAAGGTCATTGTGTGGCCCAGAGTAATACACTTTTGAGTGATGACACAAGGTATGAGATAGTTATCTTAATCCTTGATAAACATTAATGTGGTATCAGCTTGTTTTGTGGTGTATCAGGCAACATAATGTTTGATTTTTAGTGTTAGAAGTTAGTCTGTTTTTACATACCAGTTCCAAGCAGATAAATCATTTTGTAGACTTGAGTTAATTTATTGTGGAATTTATTGTCTGCTTTCAGTAATACTAAGACGTCAAGAGTACAATATACAGTGTATGTTGGGTAGGCATAATGAACAGTTATTAATAACAAGTAAGAAAGTGATCCAAGTCCAAATCCCTGTGGAACACCTTGTTAGGTTTTGCCAAGGTCTGTTATTTGCATGAACTGTAAAAGTTCTGTGTGATAGGCAGTTATTAAAAACAGTTGCTATACTTCAGAAGCAAAACCAATATATTTTTGTGTTCTTTCTTTTAATGTAAGTATAAATTTCACTTTAGAGGTTGCTCTAAGTGGGATTAGGTGCTTGGCTGTCTGTATGCTAATAGCAGTCACTGTCTGGGCTCTAAATTGTATCCATTGATGAACACATGGCATTGCTGGTGTTGTGAACTTAGCAGTGATGCTGTGAACCTTTTAGTTTCTTTGTGCTCTCTCCCATCTTTTTAAAGATGAGGAAAACCCCTTTTTATTACTTTTGTTTTGGTTAAGGGTTTCTCTGGTGATCCAAAGGATTGACTACTCTGTCTGCCAGTGGCAGTCACTGTCTGGGTTTTAAGTTATGTCTGTTCATGAGCGTGATTACTGGGATTCAGGTCATAAGGCTTGCCCTATTGTAAGTTCTTTTTCATTATTTTTCACAGTAACACTATTATTATCTGTGTTGTATTCCAATCATGTGTTACATTACCTACTGGTAGTAGAAGTATTAAGTTGCTTGGTAATTCTTATTCATTTTTATTGACTTTATTAGTCAGCTAAATACTATATAACTTTCATTGCAATATTTGAAAAGTTCAGAAATTAACAATAATTGTTTGGTCACACACATCTGTTTTATAATTTCACTGTAAATATGGATAATTTAAATAGTTGCTTTGGATGTTTTAATTAATTATACATTTTAGGGATATGTGAAGGATGTGAGGTGGTTATGAGGAATAAAGATGACTTTGCAATGTTTTAACTGATTAGATGATTTAAAATATATTATTGAAGGTAAGAATGAAGGGAGTGAGCTCTCTTGACTGGTTTAGCAAAGTGTAAATGTGGAAGCCGTAGAGCTTTAACTACTAAGTACGTTGTTTCCAACTGGATAAGTGAAATAAGAAGTGCTGATGACAGAAATTGGAGTCAGAGCCTAGCAAAGACAGGTTAAGATATTATGGTAAACAATGACACAGTGGCATGTAAGAGTATTAAGGATAAAATGGATTATTACCAATTCTCTAGAAGCCAGACCGATATTAATATTACTAGCTATGATTCTTTTGTTAGTGCTACTACATCTGATAGTTAAATTGTGACTACATCAATTCCCAAAAAGAAAAAGAAAAAAAGAAAACATTTAGTTAAGAGTAAGAAGAATCCCTCCATCCACAACCCCTTTTAGGTAAAAAAAAAAATGAAAAGAAGAACTTAGTAGAAGCACAGACTGCACCAAGCTGTTTAGCATATTAAACCTTTCTTTTAGATTAACTCAAGTCTGTGAGTGTGTCTGTCAGTTTAGGACTTTTGCTCCTATTAGGAGAGTAAAAACTTCAGTATTGGAAGATGTATGTAGTTTTGTGTGTTAGTATTAAGTAATATGTTTTGGGGGTATTGGGGTGTGTTTTTTTTTTTGTTTGAGGGCTTTCAATAAAACAAGTTTTCTAAAATATGATACAAGTCGAATGGATATGACAAGAAAAAACTGTATAAAAGTTCAACCTGTCAAACAGTGTATGCATGTAACACAAAACTGGAACTAGACATTTAACAAAAAAGTTATGTATAACAAGTGTAAGTAATAACTTTTTAATACAAAGATGCTTTCTATAATGTCTTTAAATGTCAGTAGTTTCACAGCTAAATACAAAAAAAGAGTAGTGAACTGCATTAAAAAATACAGAGTGCAAATAGCTATGTTATAAGAGATGCACTCAGAAAGAACTGAACATGTAAATTTGATAAAGGATTTTCAGGATGGTTAGTCAATGGAATACCTGAGGCAAAGGAAAAGAGGAGTATGTATATTGCAGGCGGAGCTCCAATAGTGATAGAAGAGGATAAAAAGATGATAATAGCAGATTTGTAGTGCTAAGGGGCTACTGGCATGGATTTATATTCCACCTAAAACTGCTATAACGGAGTTTAAGAAAATTCTGGGAAAAATAATCGGTTTCCAACAAGGAATATTACTCTTAGCTGGGGACTGGGATTTGATTTGCAATTGTGAAGATGTGTTTGGGGGCCCAGAAGGGAAAGTATAACAAAGGAGGGTAGATTTTGGAAGAAATTTATGAAAATGTTTGGCATGGAAGATGAAGATGTGAATTCAGTAATAGGAGTTTGGAGTGAATTTTACATATTATTCCCCAAGTTATAAAAACTGGGCTAGGCTAGATAGAATTTACATTTCGCAGGAATATGTGCATTTAATTGAAGGTCTTGATACACACCCAATAACTGTTTCAGATCATGCCCCAGTAATTAAAATAAAAACATAGGGTAATGAAATAAAAATGAGACACAGACGCTCTAAGCAGAAAATAAGGGATTACCTTGATAATATGCATGAGTTTAGAAAGATTGCTGTTAAGCAACTGTTTTGTGATAGTAACAGTAGAGCACAAAAACTTTTAGCACAATGACTCAGGCAACAGAACATAGAAAGGGCGGTTGCCAAGCTTAGGGATCCTATAACAAAAGGTAACAAGATCCTGTAGAGATATTGCACATATGTTGGCATTTCTGTGTAAGTCTGTATAAAGCAGAGAAATATGGAGATCAAGAAAAGATGCAAATGGAAATGTTTATGGAAGAATTAAGTATGCCAAGGTTAGAGGTGGATGAGGCTGAATTACTAATGGCTAGGACAGGAGGAGATGAGAGAAAAATTGTGATGTATAACCAATCTACAGGAAAATTCCCCAGGAATAGATGGTATTCCTGTGGAAATTTGGAAGCTAGGAGGGAAAAACTGATAAAGATGCGGAAGGGTTCATTTAACAGTATTTTAAGAGGAGGAAAAGTATCAACATCCTGGAAGAAAGCAATGGTAGCTGTATTACCTAAATTGGGTAAAGATCCATCAGGCCCAGCTTCATACCGGCCCATTTCAATACTAAACCATGATTATGAAGTGTTCATCTCTATAATGGCTAAAAGAATGACAAAAGTAATGCCGGAATTGATAGATATGGATCAGTGTGGGTTTGTGGGGGGGGACAAACATTTGACAACATTAATAGCTTTTAGCTATTTTAATTAATTAGCTTTTAATAGATATTAATCTAGTCATTGACCATCATCTGTCTACATTGGTGAGGAAATCATTCTGTGTTGCACAACTTATAAACAAAGGTACGGCATCTAAGTCCAAGGAAGTCATTGATATTCTACATGTTTCACTGTTGCAGTCATCACACTTGGGTTATCCTGCCAGGGGTAGCCCTCAGTCAGCCCGAATACCAGAGGCTTAGTATTTTTGCATCGGTTGCTGTTGCTTCATGTCTGATGTCAGGTCGTCAGTGGTATAGCTGATGCCATTACATCAGTCTTTCTTGCCGAGGAGCCCGATGCAGAAGCAGTTCACACGAGTGGGGGTTGGCAGCTACCTGAGTTTTCGTTTCCGAAGTTGAAGTCTTCTAAAGCTAAGTACCTCTTTGGGGATCCTTTTTTCTTGCTCTAACCGATGTCAGAAAAAGTTAATAATTGTCTTGCCTGTGGAAAGCAAATGCCACACCAAGATTTCCATTCTTACTGTGTCACCTGTTTAGGCCCACACCACAATATACCTTGGTGCCGGTTTTGTGCTTTGTTCAATGCCCGAACTATTCATTGTCGGGCCCTTATTGTAGCTAAAAACTTTCATTCTCGATCTGCATATTCCGAAGTGGCTTCGGTAAGCCATCTGACTACCGATCTTCCAAAAAAACATAAGGATAAAGACAGAGACAGACAGCACAGGTCCAAAACTGCCAACGACTGTTCCATTAAGCCTAGTTGCCAGTTTGCCATTACTCGGTGAGGCACTTTCGCAGCCCCTGATGCCCGCTTTGATGGATTTGCAGGCTGCTACTGAGACCCATTCGGAGTCCAGTATGCTGCGAGATGACTCTTTGACTATGGAACCTGCGGATGTCTCTACCTTGGATTGGTCCAGAGCCGCTGTGCAGGCACTGGCTTCTGTGGAAGTTCTTCGCACTACCGATATTCGACACAAACCGAAAACCTCTTTCATGTCTTCAATTCTTTCTAAAACTACCGAGTTTCTAAGGCCAAGAGTATGAGCTATGCCTAAAAAAAAAATGATGACCCTAACTCAAGTACCTGCTTCCTTGCCACAATCTCAGATGCTTAAAATGGCAGAAGACCTTATCATGCTGATTAGGGGAAACCAGCCTTCCCCTGCTAAAAGAAATAGAGACTTGTCCCCAGCAGCTTTATCTGACCAAGAGTCCAACGACTCTGAGATTTCTGATTATGAAGACATGCCCTTATCTGCTTATGAGGATTCAGATGCAGAGGAATCCATTTCTTTTGCCTCCTCTCCAGAGGATTTTTCTTTTGGTGAAACCCTATATACTTTGAGAGAGCATTTCCATTGGGAGTGCGAGGATTATCCACAGTCCAAAAAGAGACTCATGGAATTTTTAGATTTACCACAGCACAGACCCTTAGCTATCCCTCCTCTTCTGGATGTTGTGGATGATGTCTTTATGGAATCCAGTCTTAACTCATGATACATTACCCCCTGCTCCCAGGAAACCTGACGGGTACAACAGAGTCCCTGACTCTCACAAATTTCTTTTCAAAAATCCTAATGCTGACCCAGAGGTCATCTCCCAAGGATCTAAAGGAATAAAAGCAACTACAGCTAAGAATCCCACCCCCTCGGACAGGGATTCCCGAGCTTTAGACAGATGTGGTAAAAAAGTATACACCTCTGCAACTCTTGCCATTAGAGCATTAAATTGTCAGTTCCACATGCTGAAATGCCAGCAACATACTATGGAACTTATTAAGCAAAAATTGTCTACCTTCCCTGACTGTGCAAAAAAATAAAGAATAACAGGAGCTTATGCATTCTGCAAGTCAAGTCAGCAAGCATACCATGCAATGTGGGCTTGATGCCCCAGAAGCATCTTGCAGGGCAGCAGTCACAGGTTCTGTACTTAGACTGCATGCCTGGCTTAAGGAGCAGACCATGTCAAATCAAAATTATTGGAAACACCTCTGAACAAGGACAATCTCTTTGGCACCAAAGCAGAAGAGGTTTTAAAAAAATGGAAGAAAAAGCTGTCTATGCAGACAATCAAAGATTTTTTCAAGTGCAACCTCCAAGATTCAGTAGGCATTGCCCTTCAAAACATTGGTCCTTTCCAGCCCCTTCAAAGCCACCTCAAACTAGACCTAGGGGAAACAGACCCCCCCCAGACTACAGTCTCAGGGTATGCAGAGATCTAAGCAATGGAGTACCTCCACTTCTAAAACAGGGAGTGCTAAGCCACCCCCTTGTGTAAAGAATTCACAATGACTTCTCAACTCCTCCCCTCCCTTCTGCCCAATTGTTCATGCCCCTAGGGAAAAAAATTGCCCACCATGCCAAAAACTGGACCTCCATCACCAACGATTGATGGGTCCTCGTATCCCAGGGGTACAAATTATATTTGCATACGCTGCCAACCCTAAAAGGGTTCCCAGATCTTCCTCCAAACCAGTGGACAGAGGCACAAAACCAAGTTCAGTCCCTGTTCTCCATAAGGGCAATTCAGCCTGTTCCTGCAGAACAGATAGGCCAAGGTTTTTATTCCAGACTTTTCCTGGTACCCAGAAAAGAGGACACCTGGTGCCCAATCTTAGATCTATCCATTCTAAACACCTTCCTGGTGGTACCAAAATTCAAAATGCTCACCCTACAGCAGCTTCTCCCTATGCTGTCCAAAGATACCTTGTTAGCCACCCTAAACCTAAAGGAGGCCTATCTGCACATCCCATCTACATTTCAGGGCAGGATCTATGCATCATCAATTCTCTGCACTTCCCTTTGGCTTATCCACTGCTCCCAGAGTTTTCACAAAATGCCTGGCTCCAGCCATTGCCTATTGCAGACAGAGAAATCTTCAAATTTACCCCTACTTGGATGATTGCCTGATTCAGGCAGACAGTCAGGAAAAGCTGTTGCAGCACCTGACATTTGTAAAGGCCCTGGGGTACACTATCAACGAAAAGAAATCCAAACTAGTCCGCAGTCAAAAAATTGTATTCCTGGGAGCAAGCTTGGACACAGCATCCCAGATGGCATTCCGTACTCCAGAAAAACAAGCCTATCTGACAGGCTACTTCTCTCAAATGGCCACCAGAACCCAGTTATCCGCAAGAAAAATCCTGCAAGCTCTAGGGTTCATGACCTCCTGCATTCTACTAATTCCATATGCCAGACTGCATATGAGGAAACTTCAATGGCACTTAAAAGTCTTTGGTGCCAACATTCTCAGGATCTGGAAACTATCATACCTATGATACCTTGTCTAAGAAAAGAGTTCCTTTGGGTGGGCAGCAGCAAGCAACCACAACAAGGGGTTTTCCTTTACACAACCCCATAGCCGCCCATACCCTAAACACAGACACATCAGACTATGCCTGAGGTGCACATCTGGACAGCAGGTGTATTCAGGGTCACTGGAGCCCAAATCAAATTCATGTGTACATCAACCAAAAAGAGATGCTAGCTGCTCAGCATGCTCTGACTGCTTTCAGATCCCTACTCTCTCCGGGGCCTCTACTAATCAAAACCGACAACACCACAGTGGTGTGGTACATCAACAAGCAGGGGGGAGCCCATTCTTACCCACTGCAGGCTAGCCATGACCCTTTGGAAAACTGCCTCAGTCATGCATATTCACCTGCAAGTTCAATTCCTGCCAGACAACCAAAACTCTCTGGCAGACAACTTAAGTAGAAATCTAGACCCACATGAGTGGCAGTTAAACCACAACACCTTCAGCCTTATGACCCAGGAATGGGGTACCCTGAAGGTGGACCTATTTACCTCCCCCTACAACCACCAGATCAGCAAATTCTGCACCAGAGAACCTCACAGCAAGGCCTGGAAAGTGGATGCCCTATCCTTCCAGTGGGCAAACCTCTCAGTCTGTGCATTTCCCCCTCTACCTCTTCTTACAAGAGTATTACTCAAGATAAGGGAGGAAAGACCAAGGGGAATCCTGATTGCCCCAGACTGGCCACGCCAACACTGGTACCCACTACTGCACAGTCTGTCACCATTGCCTCCATGGCACCTCTCTCAACTGTCCGGACTCAGCAGGAGGGACAGTTCTTGCATTCACAATTGCAGACCCTGAACCTTGCAGCCTGGCTTATTCCTTGACTTCTCCTCCAGTGGCCAGCCTAAGCAAGCAGGTACTGGATGTCATACGTGAAGCCAGATGACGCAATACTAGAAAATCCTATGCTGACAAGTGGAAAAGGTATTGTTCCTGGATCCAGACTAAAGGAGCGGATCCAGCACAGCCCTCCTTACCTCTCATCCTGGATTACCTAGCAGACCTACTCCACAGGGGTCTATCCTCTTCCATTAAGATCCATGCCTCTGCCATCTCTTGTCATTACAGCACTGAGCCACCTTTCTTCTCACACCCTCTCATCAAGCAGTTCCTGAGAGGGGCTAACAGCTTAAGGCCACTAAGAAGAGCCCCTACTGCTTGGGACCTTAACTTTGTGTTGGAATAGCTCACGCTACCCCCCTTTGAGCCTGCAGCATCAGCAGAGTTAAAATTCCGCTCTTGGAAAACAGCCTTGCTTCTGGCCATCACTTCAGTTAGAAGAGTGTCTGAGCTACAAGAACTTATGGCTGTGGAATCCTTCATATTTTTTCATGCGGACAGGGTCTCCCTCAGGACTAACCCAACTTTCATGCCTAAAGTGGTATCCATTGTGGCTTTCAACCAATCCTTCGATTTGTCCACCTTTTTTTCCTAATCCTCAAAATAAGGGGGAAAGGATCCTGTACTCTTTAGATGTGCACAGACAGCTCAGATTCTACCTTGATAGGACTAAGCCCTTTAGGAAATCTGACCAGTTACTAGTCAGCTTTGCACCGGGGCAGAGGGCAAGGCCATATCAAAACAAACCATCTTCAAATGGATAGCACACTGTATCCATTTCTGTTGCAAACACCATGTCAAACCACCCCCTCAGCGAGTCAGAACACATTCCACTAGGGCAACTTTAACCTCTACAGCCTTTCTCAGAGGAGTCCCTACCAGGGACATTTTAGAATCTGCAACTTGGAGTTCTGTTCTTACCTTCACCAAGCATTACCACCTGCCTATCTTTTCCAAATCCCCAGGGCGGGCTTTGCAATCTCAGTCCTGCAGGGCATACTAGCCAGCCCCAACTCTTCTTGACTGCCTCCACCCATTCTTTAGCATTGGGAATCAACCTGTGTGATGACTGCAACAGTGAAACATGAAGAACATAGTACAGTTGTGTACACTTACCATAAATGGAGATGTTCGAGTGTATTCACTGTTGCAGTCTTGATGTTCATCGTGTTACACTGCTGCAGTCATTACACTTGGGTTATCGTGCCGTCAGGTGGTTCCCCAGTTGGCCTGAGTTCCAAAGTCTTGGTCCGGCATCGGTTGCTGTTGCCTCCTCCCTGACGTCAGTGCGACAGGGGTATATAAGATGCAGCAGACTCCATTTTCTTCAGTCTTTCTTGCTGCGCGGTGCCCGAAGCAAAAGCAGTTCGCAAGTGCCGGTCGGCCGACTCCTGAGATTTTCATTCCAAATCCAGAACCGAAGTCTTCTACAAAGCTAAGTACCCCGTTGGGGAAACTTGCCTCAGACCGATGTCAGTAAAAGTTAATAACTGTGTTTCTTGTGGGAAGCAAATACCTCATAAGGATTTCCATTCTTATTGTATCCCATGCCTAGGCCTAGACCACGACGTCACTGGTTGTCGGTTTTGTGCTAGGTTTAATAAGCGCACTATTAAACATCAGTTTGATTTTGCCCAACATTATTTTGGCAGAAAATTCAATTATACCATGCCGTCGGAACATCCGACAACTGGAATACATAAAAAGCGTAAAGACAAAGATAAGCATCCGAGGCCCAAAACTGACGACGAAGCCTCTTCTAGGCCAGTCGCCGGTTCTCCGGTTTTCAGCGAGGCACCTTCACAGCCCCTGACAACCATTTCTGTAGAACCACAGGCCACCTCTGACTCCCACATGGAGATGGCTGGGCCTTCGGACGCACAAGTTATTCAGACTACCGAAACTACCCCTTCAGAGGGATCTGGAGTAGTTGAACAACCCGCAGCCTCAGAGGGTGTTTTCAGACCTACCCAGTTAAGCATTAAATCCTCTGCTAAGTCTAAACCTACTTTAAAAACAAAGAAACAAATACAGCATTCTCCAGGACAGGCCTCCATGCCTAAGAAACAAATGCTCAAAATGGCCGAAGACCTAATCACTCTGATCAGGGGTTCCCATCCCCCTCCTGATAAAAGGCCTAGACTGGATGCAGACTATGACTCATCCGACCAGGTATCCATCTCTTCAGGTTCATCCTCAGACCTAGGATACTCCTTCCCCCCTTATGAGGATTCTGATGCTGAGGAATCAATTCCATCAGCCTCTCCACCTGAGGACTACTCCTTTGGTGAAACCTTACATACCATGAGGGAGCATTTCTATTGGGAAGGCCAGGATTACTCAGAATCCAAGAAAAGGCTCAGAGACTTCCTTTTATTACCTCAACAACAGACCCCTTGCTATTCCGCCAGTGTTAGATATAGAGGATGATGTGTATACTGAATCCAGCTTAAATCCTGATTCTTTAACTCCAGCCCCAGTTAAGCCTGACGGATACTACAGAGTCCCTGACTCACACAAATTTCTTTATAAAAGCCTTGTTGCCGACCCTGAAACTATTTCTCAGGGACCCAAAGGGGTTAAGGCCTCATCAGCAAAGAATCCAGTCCCCTCTGACAGAGATTCCAGAGCATTGGACAGATGGTGAAGAAAGTATATACGTCTGCAACTTTAGCAATGAGGGCCTTAAATTTTCAGTTTCACATGTTAAAATATCAGCAGTTGTTGATGTCTCAGTTGAAACAAAAAATGCTTCCAGATTCAGATCCTCCTAATTTAAAGGAAATGCAGGATTTATTGCATGCAGCTGAACAAGTGGGAAAACCACTTTGCAATGTGGTTTTGATTCTTTAGAGGCCTCCTGTAGAGCAGCTGTTACAGGTTCTGTCATTAGAAGACATGCTTGGTTAAAAGAACATACGTTACCAGAGATGGGGTAAAAAAGTGTATACTATAGCAAAACTATTGGATGCACCTTTACAGCAGGATGTGTTATTTGGAGTTAAGGCAGAAGAGGTATTAAAGAAAATGGAGGATAAGGCAATGTTTATGCAAATGGTGAAGGATTTCTTATAGGTTCAGCCTCTTCGATTTAGCATAAATTGGCCAACAAAGAATTGGTCCTTTCCAGCTTCAGACAAACCCCAAAGGGGCAGATACAGATGTCCAAGAGGCAGAGGTCAACCACAAGGTCCTTACAGGCCTCGACAATGGGGTGCATCAGGCCAGAAAGAAGGGGAAGATAGGCCACAACCTTATAAAAAACAGCCCCAATGACTTCCCACTACAGCTGCCAAGCAGCTCTCTCTTGGCAGCCCCCTTGGGAGGAAAACTGGCACTTTTCTATCACAATTGGCATATGATCACCAAAGACAAATGGGTTCTCAACATTGTATCTCAAGGTTACAGGTTCCACTTTCACACTCTGCCAAGGTCAAAATGAATGCCAAACCTGCCACCAAATCAATGGGCAAAGGCTCAAAAACAAATTACAGCACTCATGGACATGAGAGCTATTCAAAAGGTACCACCACAGGAGCAAGGGCAAGGTTTTTACTCAAGACTCTTTCTGGTTCCCAGAAAGGACAAAGCCTGGAGGACCATTCTGGATCTTTCTTCTCTAAACACTTACCTGGATGTTCCGAAATTCAAAATGTTGACACTACAGCAGCTTCTTCCCATGCTGGGCAAGAAAGCTTGGCTCGTAACATTGGACCTCAAGGAGTAGCTGGTTCCATGCAGTATCAATTCTCTGCACTGCCCTTTGGCTTATCTACTACGTCCAGGGTCTTCACAAAATGCCGGGCACCAGTAATTGCATTTTGCAGACAAAAAGGATTTCAAATTTATCCATACCTGGACGACTGCCTGATTCAAGCAGAGAGCAAGGACATTCTTCTACAGCATCTGGCGTTTGTAAAACACTTAAGTTGGCTAGGGTACACAGTAAATGAAAAGAAATCAAAACTAGTGCCCTCACAAGAGATAATATTCCTGGGTGCCAGCTTGAATACAACGGCCCAGATGGCTTATCTCACGCCAGACAAGCAAGGACATCTGACTCAATATTTTCAATTGATGGCAACAAGAACCCAACTCCCTGCAAGAAAAATTCTGCAGGCCTTGGGTTACATGGCATCTTGCATACTACTAATTCCATATGCCAGGCTGCATATGAGGAAACTGCAATGGTACCTAAAGAGTGTCTGGTCTCAACAATGTCAAAGTTTGGAAACAGTTATACCACTAATTCCTTGCCTGCAACAGGAGTTTCGATGGTGGGCACAAGCTTGTCACCTCAACAAGGGACAGCCTTTTACTCAACCCACAGCCAGGCAAACACTGACAACAGATGCATCGGATTATGCCTGGGGAGCACACATGGCAGGAAAATGTATTCAGGGCAGGTGGCCCACAGAACAAAGGCATCTTCACATCAATCAAAAAGAGATGCTAGCTGTACATAATGCCCTAATAGCCTTCAAGGACCTGCTACATCCAGGACAACTACTATTAAAGACAGACAACACCACAGTTATGTGGTACATAAGCAAGGGGACACTCACTCTTATCCCCTCTGCAGACAAGCCATGACCTTGTGGAACACAGCTCTAAACTATCAAGTTCATCTGCAAGCACAATTCCTGCCAGGAGAGAAAAACACACTGGCAGACGACTTAAGCAGAAACATCATGGATCCCCACGAATGGGAGTTGAATCCACAAATATTCAGAATGATAACACAGAAGTAGTGGAGCCCGGACATAGATCTGTTTGCATCCCCAATGAACTGCCAGCTACAGAAATTCTGCACAAGGACTTACCGTCCACAAGCATGGAAAGTGGATGCCCTCTCATTCAGCTGGAAAAACCTACAAGTATATGCTTTCCCACCACAGCCACTCCTTCCAAAGGTACTCATCAAAGCCAGGCAGGAAGAGCCAAAGATGATCCTGATTGCACCAGACTGGCCACACCAGCACTGGTACCCAATCATGAAGAACTTAGCACAAGGACCACCCTGGATTTTGCCTCAAATACCACATCAGCTGACTCAGCACAACAATCAGATACTTCACTGCCATCTGAAGACTTTAAACCTGACTGCATGGAAGATTACCTAGTCAAGCAAGCAATGCCTCTCTCCAAAGCTGTTATGGATGTCATTCTGGAGGCCAGAAGGCCTAGTACCAGGAAAGCCTACTCGGATAAATGGAAGAGATTCTGTGCCTGGAACCAGGCTCACAGCCTTGACCCTCTTGTCCCAAATTTTCCTCAGATACTACAATATTTAACTGAGATGCTGGACAAAGGCCTCTCCTTTTCATCCATCAAGATCCACGCCTCTGCCATCTCTGCTCTTTACAACATGGATCCACCAATTTTCTCTAATCCTTTGCTAAAACAGTATCTCAGAGGGGCTAAAAACATAAGACTACCCCGTAGAGCACCTACTCCAACTTGGGACCTCAACTTCATGTTGGAAAAATTAACTTTACCTCCTTTTGAGCCAGCAAACACAGCAGATTTAAAATACATCTCTTGGAAAACTGCTCTACTCCTGGCAATAACATCAGCACGAAGAGTGTCAGAGTTACAGGCACTAATGGCAGTGGAACTATTTATCATTTTCCACCAAGACAGGGTGTCTTTAAGAACTAACCCTACTTTTATGCCAAAGGTGGTATCAAGTGTGGCTCTCAACCAAACTATCCACTTGCCAACTTTTTATCCAAATCCACAGAATAAAGGGGAGAGACTACTGCATTCTTTGGACATACACAGGCAGTTACGCTTCTTCTTGGACAAAACCAAAGCTTTCAGAAAATCTGAGCAATTATTGGTAGCATATGCTGCAGGAGCACAGGGAAAAGCCATTTCAAAACAGACCATTTCAAAATGTATAGGACACTGTATATGTTTCTGTTATACACACCTTGGAAAACCTGTATCTAACAGCATTAGATCTCACTCCACCAGGGCAACAGCCACTTCAACTGCCTACCTCAGAGGAGTACCTACCAAGGACATTTTGGAAGCAGCAACTTGGAACTCTGTACATGCCACCCCTAATGCCTTATAGTACCAGCCACCCTACCTCAGCTTTGGGATTCTACCCAAGTGTAATGACTGCAGCAGTGTAACACGATGAACATAGTACAGTTTTGTACCTACCATAAATGTAGATGTTCGAGTGTATACACTACTGCAGTCAAGGTTACCCTCCCCTCCATCCCCTCTTACTTGCTGGTACGTACCTATGTCTTCTACCCTTTTTAATTCTTTAATTAATTGACTAATTAAAATATATAACATTTGAACATTGATTGAACATTGAAAAATAAATACAAAAATGACTTGTACTTGAAAACAAAAATAAACAATAATGAACAGATCGTGAATAACATTATTTTTTTGATAAAAATATATTGATTATGATGCTATTTCTATCGGTAGTAAATTAAAGCTCAGGGTATTGGATAGGTAATTTTAACAATAATAATTTTATTCACAATCTGTTCATTATTTATTCTTGTTTTCAAGTATGAGTCATTTTTGTATTTATTTTTCAATGTTCAAATGTTTTGTATTTTAATTAGTCAATTTTGGATTAATTGATTGCTACTGGGGGTGTGGTTTGCAGTATAAATGTTGAACACTTGTGTTAGTTGAATTTGTCTGATGAAGTTTGGCTACTGTGCCTTATGAAAGCGCTTACTCTGTGATTTCTACTGGGTCCTTTTGCAGTAAAATATCGTGTTTTGAATTTCAGCTGTTTGGTTAATTTATTCTTTTTCTTTACAAGATGGTGTTTTTTATGGTGGTTTCGTTTTAGGCTTTAAATGGCCCTTGTGGTCATTAGCCTACTAAACGCCTATGAACAGAACATTGATGATCCATAGGAAAGCAGAATGTAAGAAAATGCCATTGTTGTTGGTGGGTCTTGATGCAGAAAAAGCATTTGATAGAGTAAGCTGTGACTTTATTAGCAGGGCAATGGAAGCATTTGCATTTCCCGAAAAAATTATAAGGTTGACTAGTTAGGGATAGAGACAATAGGCAAGGGGCCTGGAATTTTTTGGAGAAAACTGGCAAAGGAACCAAGGTATTGGAAGCAAATAACTAAAGAGGGAAAGGCAATAGAATGGCAAGATGCCAAGAATTTATTTGGACTACAGGTTAGAGATTGCTCTCTCTATCATGGATTGATGTCAGAGTATAGA
Organism: Protopterus annectens; assembly: GCF_019279795.1. Lineage (NCBI taxonomy): Eukaryota > Metazoa > Chordata > Ceratodontiformes > Protopteridae > Protopterus > Protopterus annectens. The sequence goes on along the minus strand of NC_056732.1, from coordinate 124,359,992 downwards.
CAAAGAGAAAAAAATGGGTGGGGGGTCCTAAATGAAAGGCCTGCACTGGTAGAGTTTTTAGTATAATCTAGAACAGAAGCTACCATTGAAAAAGGAATAATTACTAGATCATATAAAATGTTGCACGATAACTGTAAGAATCAATCGGAAGAGGTGAGACAGGATTGGGAAGAGCAATTTGATAAGCAAGTCACAAAGTGGGGAGATATATGTACTTCTCCCAAATGTGCAACAAAATCTAGACGATTTAGGAATTTTGATTAGAAATGTTTACATAGATATTTTTATACCCCAAGTAGACACCAGGGAGACTTTCCTCAGGGAGACAGCGAATGTTGGAGGTGTGACAGGGAAGAAAGAAGTACTTGGGAGCATATATATTTCTGGGGCTACTGTGGGTTGGTGGACTTTAAGGATTTCTTGGTACTTACATGTTATCGCAACCACAATTTCCGACGTGCTGGACTTTGTCTTTTACTCAAACAATAACAAGGGAGTGCAATCAGGAAGGGTAGACTTTGAAAAACTCTTCTGGGATGTTGCTGGTGGATTTGTGAAATGAGTAAGAGTTCAAATTTGAGGATTTGTGGCTAGCGTGCTTGAAAGACGTCAAGCATTGAATTCAGCGAGCAATCACAGTGACTGCATGTATATATGTACGTTGGCCTGAAAGGATTGTGGGTAGTCATAGCGTACGATGCCAGACAAACACACACTCACACTTCCAACGGATTAGCTGCTTTCGAGCACGCTAGCCACAAATCCTAACTTGTGCAAACCCTTACTCATTTTACAAACCCACCACCAAGATCGTGTTTTAACAGTCTACCCTTCCCGATTACTGTGTAAGGAGTTTAGACAGGGTACTGCTTTGCTTTTCTTTCCTGATGCTTTCTATTCTCAAGGCGGCAAAGGCTGAGAAAAAGGAACGTGGAACACGTTTTAAGTGGAATGGTGGACTTGCTTAACTGACATCTTGAGATGCTGACAGTAAATGGGGAAACCTATTTTTCAAACCTTATTTTTTTCAGCCGTCGAAGTGAGAAACCTTCCTAAAAACAAGAACACATTAAAGACAACATGTCTGTGAGGTTTTGTCATACTTCATTAGTCCCAGTTGACACAAGGAGAAGCAACCAGCATTAGTGCGAAAATGTGGTTGCGATAACACGTAAGTACCGGATTCTCTGTGGGATGCACTGTCAGAGATGCTGGGTGGGCAGATTGGTGTGACGAGGGAGATGATTTTTCTGAGCCATGGTACAGAATCAGAATTCCCTAGACATGGTAAGGCCTTGCTGTGTCTAATTGCAGTGGCTGCCAAATAGACAATTACTAGAAAATGGAAATGAAAATCTAAACCAACTATATTAGAAGCAGTGAATATAGTAACAGAAGTAAAACAACTGGAATTGAGATTTAAAAAAGGGTAGGAGCAAACTAAATAGGAAAAAATGGGAATTGTGGGAACAATACATACAGGGTAGGAATGAGGTTTAAAAGAAGGTAGGACTTAAATGGGCTGTGTAATGTTTGACTGAAAATGATTGGGTAGATTATAAGTGATGTATAATGTTTGCAGCTGGGAGTGTGTCGCTATGATTTGTGATGTGCTGTAAAATGCTTGCAACCGGGATTGTGTCGGTATAGTTTGTTTTCATTTATATAAATGTGTGATTGCTTATGTCATAAGTGATGGTTTAATAAAGATGTTTCTTGTTTAAAAAAGGGGTCAGGAATTGAATCATTTATGTATTGTTGCTTAAGTTGTATAATGTATAGCAATTTCTGTGAAGTACAATTTGTTAATGTCTGTTTAGTACAGTTTGATTACTTTTGTATAAATGTATATTTGCCTTATTTACATAAGTGATAATTCAATAAAGGTGTTTGAAAAAATGGAAAGGAGTGCTGAAGTGACACAACACAAGAATGAGTTGTACTTTATAAATGAGGATATAGATAAAGTAGTAGTAAGTAATGTGTTTTTAGAAAGGCCAGTCAATAGTGATACTGATTGTTTGATTAAAGAAGCTATTAAGTAGTAAAAAGAAGAGCAACTGGGGATATTCTTCTGCACCTGTATTTATTGCTGATCAGGAAAGTGCACATTCAGTGGATGTCCTTCAAGGATGCATCTGCAGTCATCACATATGGGTTGTCCTGCCTCAGGCGGCCGGATTCCAAAGTCTAGGTCCGGCGTCAGCTGATGTCGCCCTTTCCCCGACGTCAGAGCGCCTGGGGTATAAACGCGTCAGCCGACGCCATCTTCCTCAGTCTTTCTTGCTGCGTGGTGCCCGAAGCAGAAGCAGTTCGCAAGTGCCGGTCGGCCAGCTCCTGTAATTCAGCTACCGAAGACTTCAAAAGCTAAGTACCCCGTTGGGGACTCTTTCTTGCCTCAGCCGATGTCAGATAAAGTTAATAATTGCTTAACTTGTGGGAAACAAATACCTCATAAGGATTTCCACTCTTACTGCCTCCCCTGCCTAGGCCCAGACCACGACGTCTCGGCCTGTTCAGCCTGTGCTTCCTTCAACCGACGCACTCTTAGATGTCGGGCAGAGTTTGCAGAGGAATTTTTTGGGGCTAGTTTTTCTTACAATATGCCGTCGGAGACTCCGACTTCACATTTAATAAAGAAACGGAAGGACAAGGACCGACACACGCGGGCCGCGGTTTCGGCTGAAACCACGGCCAGGCCTACCGCGAGTGTCTCGGCTGAAACCGAGTCCTTGGTACTTCCGACCCCCAAAACCGCTCAACCGACAACCTCGGCCCCGGAGGCCCCTGCTGAGTCGGTTATTGAATTTCCTTCAGAAACTGGTGTCTTGGAAACTTCCGACACCATTCCTCTAGACAAAACTACACCAGCACGTGGTGCAGCTAGGCCTCCTGCATCCATGTCCATAAAGGCTTTCACCAGGGCTAAAGCTGCTAAACATACAAAAGCTATGCCTCCCAGGGTTATCCCTCAGGGACCCTCTACAAGTTCACAGATACTAACTTTAGCAGAGGACCTTATTTCCTTAATTAGGGGCTCTCAACCCCATCCGGACAGGGGCTGTCAACCTCCTCTAGACAAAAGGCCCAGGGTTGAGCCCTCTGATCCCCACTCCTCAGAGGAGGCCTCTGATGGCTCTGCTCTCTCGGACTACCAGGAGGAGGCTTTTTCGACCTACGAGGATTCTGATGCAGAGGAATCAATCCCCTCGGCCTCCCCTCCTGAAGAACTATCCTTCGGGGAGACCCTTCACACTATGAGAGAGCATTTCAAATGGCAGGGCCAGGAATTCTCTGATTCCAGGAAAAGATTAAGAACTTTTCTGCATTTACCTCAGCATAGACCTTTGGCTATTCCTCCTGTTTTGAATGTCATTGATGATGTGTTCTCTGAGTCTTGCATAACCCCTGACACTCTTCCTCCGGCCCCTGTCAAACCCGATAGGTACTACAGGGTCCCAGACTCACATCTTTTTCTTTACAAGGCCCACTCTGCTGATCCAGAAACTATTTCCCAGGGCCCTAAAGGGGTTGCAGCTGCCACTAATAAAAATCCACTCCCCTCTGAAATGGAGTCCAGGGCTTTAGAGAGATGGGGTAAAAAAGTGAATACTTCTGCTACTCTTTCTATGAGGGCATTAAATTGTCAATTTCATATGATACAGTACCAAGAGTATTTGTTAGATGAATTGCATAAGAAACTGTCTTCACCTGAACCCCTAGATCGCAAATCACTTCAGGATCTGGTACATAACTCCCAGCAGGTTAGCAACCATTTCTTACAGTGTGGTTATAATGCATTGGAAGCTTCATGTAGGTCAGCTATGACAGGTGCAGTCATACGTAGGCATGCTTGGCTGAAGGAACAATCTCTGCCAGACCATGTTAAAGCTAAGCTTCTGGATGCTCCACTGGAAAAGCAAAAGTTATTTGGCTCCACTGCTCAGGAGGTCTTAAAGAAATTTGAGGAAAAGGCAAAATCTGTACAAACAGTCAAAGATTTTCTACAAGTCCAACCACCAAGATTCAGCAGAAATTGGCCTACCAAGAATTGGTCCTTTCCGGACACAGAAAGATTTCAGAGAGACAAGAACAGGCGTGCCAGAGGTAGAGGGCAGTTAGCAACCATTTCTTACAGTGTGGTTATAATGCATTGGAAGCTTCATGTAGGTCAGCTATGACAGGTGCAGTCATACGTAGGCATGCTTGGCTGAAGGAACAATCTCTGCCAGACCATGTTAAAGCTAAGCTTCTGGATGCTCCACTGGAAAAGCAAAAGTTATTTGGCTCCACTGCTCAGGAGGTCTTAAAGAAATTTGAGGAAAAGGCAAAATCTGTACAAACAGTCAAAGATTTTCTACAAGTCCAACCACCAAGATTCAGCAGAAATTGGCCTACCAAGAATTGGTCCTTTCCGGACACAGAAAGATTTCAGAGAGACAAGAACAGGCGTGCCAGAGGTAGAGGGCAAACTAGAGGCTCCTACAGAGGACGTCAATGGCAGCCTCCCAACCAGAGAGGTAGTGCAGGACCTACAACTGCTGCACAAGGACAGACTCAATGACTTTTCTTTGACTCCGCCAACCAGGGCTCAATTAGAAGTACCTTTGGGTGGAAAGCTTTCTTTATTCTCAGAAAATTGGCACAGTATTACAAGAGACAAATGGACACTGTAAATAATAGACAAAGGATACAGGTTCCATTTTCACACATTGCCAAAAAGAAAAGGCATGCCAGACCTGCCACCAAATCAAAGGGCAGAGGCTTTGAAACAAATCTCCAACTTAATGCAAATGAAAGCTATAGAAAAGGTTCTTCTTTCAGAACAAGGCCAAGGATTTTATTCCAGACTATTCCTTGTTCCAAGAAAAGAAAATCAATGGAGGCCTATTCTCGACTTGTCCGCACTGAATACTTATCTCATTGTGCCAAAATTCAAAATGCTGACTCTACAGCAACTCCTTCCCATGCTGGGCAAGGGGTCTTGGCTGGTGACTCTAGACCTCAAGGAGGCATACCTGCATGTCCCTATCAGACAAAGTTGCAGAAGACACCTCAGATTTCTTGCAGGTTCAGAGCATTATCAATTCTCAGCATTGCCCTTTGGCTTATCTACTGCGCCCAGAGTATTCACGAAATGCCTGGCATCAGTAATTGCACACTGCAGACTACAGGGGATTCAAATATACCCATATCTGGACGACTGCCTTATACAAGCGGACAGCCAACAAACTTTGGTAAAGGACTTGAATTATGCCATCCACCTACTGCAGGCCTTGGGATATACAGTCAACATTCACAAATCAAGACTTGTTCCATCCCAAAGAATAACTTTTCTGGGTGCGGATCTAGACACAACCACCCAAATGGCTTTTCTCACAGAAGAAAAACAAAGACAACTACCGGATTACTTCAAGAATCTGACAAGACAAACTCAGCTGACTGCAAAGAAAATCCTGCAGGCCCTGGGTTACATGGCATCTTGCATTCTTTTGATTCCACAAGCAAGGCTGCATATGAGGAAACTGCAATGGTACCTAAGGAGTTTATGGACTCAGCACAGTCACAGCTTAGAAACTTTGATCCCACTCATTCCATGCCTCCAAAAGGAATTTCTGTGGTGGGCTCAAGCAAGCCAGTCAAACAGGGGTCTGCCCTTCAGCAAGCCAATAGCCAACCAAACCATTACAACGGACGCTTCAGACCACGGTTGGGGAGCACACATGGAGGACAGATGTATTCAAGGACTATGGTCACAAAAGGAGCTACGCATGCACATAAACCAAAAGGAAATGCTGGCAGTGATACATGCAATCGAGGCCTTCAAACTCTTTCTGCATCAAGGCCACCTGCTAATAAGGACAGACAACACCACAGTTATGTGGTACATAAATGAGCAAGGAGGCACCCATTCCTGCCCTCTTTGCAGACTGGCAATGAATCTATGGGAAATTTCCTTGAAACTCAATATAGACCTGCAATCCCATTTTGTGCCAGGAAAAGACAATATACTGGCGGACAGCTTAAGCAGAAATATCATGGATGCACACGAATGGATGCTGCACCCAGACATCTTCCTACAGATAACACAATCATGGGGAAGGCCAGACATAGATCTTTTTGCCTCCCCCCACAATCATCAGCTGAAGAAATTCTGCTCAAGGACATACCACCCACAAGCATGGAAAGTGGACGCCCTGTCTTTCAGCTGGAGAACTCTAACAGTGTATGCATTTCCACCTCTTCCATTAATGACCAAGGTCTTACTGAAGATCAGGACAGAGCAGCCAAAAGTGATTCTGATAGCTCCGGACTGGCCAAGACAGCAGTGGTACCCACTGTTGAAGAGCATGTCACGCACGAAACCATGGCCTCTTCCTCAATGGCCACTTCTCCTGACACAGCACAATTACAAAACTCTGCATTCCAACCTGAAAACCTTGCAACTAACAGCCTGGAAAATACCTTGACTCCTCCTCAGGATAAGCTATCCAAGAGAGTGAAGGATATCATCATGGAAGCTCGCCAGTCTTCCACAAGAAAGGCATATTCAGCAAAATGGAAAAGATTTCACACTTGGAGCACCACAAAGGGCCTAGATGCAACAGTGATGAACATGGCACATATACTGGAATACTTGGCAGAAATGCTCCACAATGGCCTGTCTTACTCTTCCATTAAAATTCATGCTTCAGCAATTTCAGCAGAGTACAATACTGATCCACCTGTCTTTTTTCATCCTCTCCTAAGACAGTTTCTAAGAGGAATTAAAAACATCAATCCTCCAAGGAAACCTCCAGTGCCTACTTGGGACCTTAACTTCGTGTTGGAAAAAACTAACTCTGCCTCCCTTTGAACCAGCAGCATCTGCAGAACTATAGTTCCTGTCTTGGAAGACCGCCTTCCTTCTGGCCATAACCTCAGCAAGAAGAGTATCTGAGTTACAGGTCCTCATGGCAGTACAGCCATTTCTTATTTTTCATCAGGACAGAGTCTCATTGAGAACCAATCCTTCATTTATGCCAAAGGTGGTATCCAGGGTCTCATTAAACCAAGCTATTCACCTACCTACCTTCTTTCCAAATCCACAAAACAAAGGGGAGAAACTTCTGCACACCCTGGACATACACAGACAGTTGCGCTACTACTTGGACAGAACTAAAAGCTACAGAAAAACTGACCAGCTGTTGGTAGCATATGCTGCTGGTGCACAAGGAAAAGCAATTTCCAAACAGACAATTTCAAAATGGATAGGGAATTGAATTCGTTTTTGTTATTCCTTTCATGGAAAAGCTGTGCCAGCTAACATTAGACCTCATTCCACCAGAGCCACAGCCACCTCCACAGCCTTCTTAAGAGGGGTGGCTACCAAGGACATTCTAGAAGCTGCTACATGGAGCTTCGTGCATACATTTTCCAAGCATTACAATTTACCTTTATATTCCAGATCCAGAGCAGGCTTTGCTACGGCAGTCCTGCAGGGCATTTTATCTACACCATCCTTTACATAGATCCTCCACCCCCAGATTGGCTATGGTATTCTACCCATATGTGATAACTGCAGATGCATCCTTGAAGGACATAGTACAGTTTTGTACCTACCATAAATGTAGATGTCCGATAGGTATGCATCTGCAGTCAGGTTTACCCTCCCTCCTTCCCCTCTTGGGTATTTATTGGGTACTTTTCCCTCTCATAGCTAGCTGGGGTTATCTATTATGGTGTATTTGTTTTATATATAGATATATATATATATATATATATATATATATATATATATATATATATATATACATACATATATATTTCTGTGCATGTTTGGAATTTACTGCATTTCTCCAAATTTAGCCTTCCTTTGAGGGCACCTGGCATCTGGGGCAAGAAACACTGAGGAAGATGGCGTCGGCTGACGCTTTTATACCCCAGGCGTTCTGACGTTGGGGAAAGGGCGACATCAGCCGACGCCGGACCCAGAGTTTGGAATCCGGCCGACCGAAGGGCTGCCTGAGGCAGGACAACCCATATGTGATGACTGCAGATGCATACCTATCGGACATCTACATTTATGGTAGGTACAAAACTGTACTATTTAGAGTACAAAGATTTTTAAGTAATAATCTAAACATGTATATTAAGGAGTTGCATATTACTAAAGATATAATCAAAGACTGAATTTTAAGGATACATGGTTCCTTGCTCATCAACTCTGTTACTGAGTTGAGCAAGATGGAGAAGTTGAAAGCCAGTTTCTTCAGTTCCAGGTTTAAAGTTGAGTGATGTTGCCGCATTGCTTCCTGAGTTACATAAAGGTAAAATTAATTGCAATTTTATTTTAATTCATGTTGGAACATATTATTTGATAAGTACATGTCTGAATCATATGAAGGAAAATTTAGTTAAGGTTTTAGAATTACTGGGAAAAAGTTTTGTAGATATATGTGTTTATTGATCCAGTCTTTAATTACATTCATCAAGGTGTGCTGTTAGTCCAGCAGATGATACAAGATAAACATAGATTATGTTCTAAAAAAACATAGCAATGAATTTAGTTTGCTAATGATTCCACAATCCAGCTTTGTAACAGTGAACAGTAGATGGCTCTGTGCATATTGACTTGCTTATCAGTGTTGCAGTGGAAGTGTTACTGGATGCATATAGGAAGCAGGAGATGTTTCTTCATAAGGTACCAGTATGTGCATTTGACTTTGGATGGATATCATTGTATTGAACCCTGTTTGAGGCTTTAGGTAGACCTTCTGTATTCCATTGCTTGCAGTATACCCAAGTCTATCTTACACACATTCATATACAAAACTTGAAGCATTTTGTCATTCATGGTGAAAAATCAAATCTTAGGATTGCTCTGTGTGCCATATCCAGAACTGTTAAGGTTTCCAAAAAATGACTTTAAGGCATTTCAGACATTTCATTGTTTCAGGGTTTCCCTTCTTTTGTAACACTTTTATTGAGTTAGCGGCGGTGGTACGGCGGCAGCATTGTTACCTCGTAGCAAGAGGTTCTCCCGTTCGATTCTCGGCTTGGCTTGGAAGTGCCTTCTGTGTGGAGTCTGCATGTCCTCCCCGCGGTTGGGTAGCGTTTGAAAGACATGAGTGCGTAAATGGGCGTGCCTTCGTTGAAGGTTGGGCGTCGAGCTGGCATCTCGGCATTTTGTAAAAATCTACTGCCAATCATTAGCTGACCGGAGTTCCGCTGTGGCAACCCCTTACCGGGAAAGAGCTGAAAGACAAACAAACAAACAAACTTAAGACATAGGCAAATATACATTTATATAAAAGAAAACAAGCCCTGTTAATATGTTCATAGTTGCTAACATTCTCCATCATATACATTCTTGTATACAATCATCAATCCAGCATTACATAAATTGCTCAACTTCTGCCTTCTCTTAAACCTCATTCCTCCTCCAAAACATTGTACTGCACGTATTGTTCCTACAATTTGCATTTTTCTATGTAATGTGCTACTACTCTAAGATCCCACTTCCAGTTCTTTTATCTCTGTTACAATATCCGTTACCTGAAATGCAGTTGGTTTAGACATTAACTTCCATTTTCCAGTAATTGTTTTTTGGAAGTAACCAGAATTAAACTTAACAAGGCCTTAATATGTCTAGGCAATTCAGTTCCTGTATCACAGTTCAAAAAAAATCAGTCCTTTCTTAAGTTACATGCATTGCTTGCCCAGTTTTTCTGACAGAGTACTCTGTAGGGAATTTTTAAAATCTACAAGTCCAATAAAACCACCAATGCTGAGCAGAAATAAACCTTTATATCAACACACAAAGCTTTCAGGTAAAAAAACCTTTCTGAATGCTTAATCATTAAGCATTGAGAAAGGGTTTTTTACCTGAAAGCTTTGTGTGTTGATATAAAGGTTTATTTCTGCTCAGCGTTGGTGGTTTTATTGAATTTTTAAAATCTACCAGCTCATTACACTCCCAAAATATATGTTCCCAGTTACCTCTTTCTTCACCATCACACCTCTAAAATCTGCCATCTACCGAAGGAAAAATTCTGTGGAGTCTGCTTGGGGTATAAAAATAACTACTGGCACAAAAATCCTAAATTGTCTAGACTTTGTTGCATATTTGGAAGCCATACATGTGCCCTTACATTGTTTCCTTGTGAATTGCTTATCCAATCTCTCATAGTATTTTCTAACCGCCTCTGATTGATTCCTATAGTTGTCATAGCTGTCAATCAAAATTTTATGTGCCGTACTAATTATCCCTTTTTAACAGCAGTTTCTGTTCTAGATTCATCTAGAAACTCTTCCACTTCAGGTCTTTCACTTAGGATTCTACAATCCCTTTTTCTTTATTTGTACTCTGATATTAATCCCTGATAAGGAAAACAGTCTCTAGCCTGCAGTCCAAATGTCTTCTTGGCCTCTTCTCATTCTATTTAACCCTTCCCCTCTCTAGCTATTTCCTCCCAATTTCTTGGTTCCTTTGCTGTTTTTCTCCAGTAAATTCCAGCCCCCCTCTTGCCTGTTCTCTGTACCCTTAATTGTAGTCACCTGTATCGGCAGAATCTCCTTTCTGTATTCTCATGTTGGCTTAGTTCTTATAACATGCTTTTGCTGGTTTATGAATGTAATATGTATGCCTGTTGTTGTTCTCCTTAAGGATCTACATCCAAAATCCCACTCTGTCCTTATTTCTTGAAATTTCCACCCTTCATCATTATCATCCCGTTCAGCTTTGAATTAAGATTTCTGCTTGTGGTATGTATATGAATATTAACTGTGTAGCTCTAAAATATCCATTCAAATTAGGTAATTGTAAACTTCCTTGTCCTTTTGGAAGGATCATCTTATCTCACTTGACCCCCTTACCCTTTCCCTTCCCAGATAATATCTTTCAGCTCTTTATTAATTACTGTCCATAGCTTCTCCTCTGTTTGGTAAACATGTGAATGACCTTTTTGTATAAAACTAAAAAGATCAAAAACATTTTCACTACTTGTTTCTTGTTATCCATAAACAGGAGCTTCTGTTTTTTTTTTTTTTTTTTTAGTTTTGTATTATCTTTTGTTTAGTCTGTTTCCACATATCCTTAGCTACCATAACATAATCCTTTTTAACCCATACTCCTAAATAGTTAATTTTATCATGTCCTCATTGCTGAATCTTTTCATGTTTGGGTACATAGTTTACAGATATAGCCTTTGTTTTGTCTTCATTTATTTTATATCCTGACAGAATGTGAAACTGTCTCGGAATGTTCCACAAATGGCAACATTTCAAGCCCCTGTAAACCATGAGAACACTTCTGTCTGTGTAACACTTTTCACAGAAGCCCTGTACAAGCATGTTAATAGCTGCATAGAGGTAGCTGTACCCACCAGGAAGAAGTACAAAACTAACTCAAAAAACAAGCCACCCTGGTGGAATCACAAAATCAGGAGGAAGAAAATCATGGCAAAAATTAGGAGGTGCAGCACCCAGAAGGATAAAAGCACTCTCATCAAACTAAACAAACTCAGAGGACAAATAAAGTCTACCAAAGCCAAATTTGAGTAAGTTTGTTCTCTCAAGCCAAGGACAACCACAAAGCATTCTTTAGCTATGTCCACAACCTCAAAGGCAGTGTATCAATTATGTGCAGAGTTCATTGTAAATGGAGCCACCTATACTGAGCCAGAAGATATAGCAAACCTCCTGGCTGATAAATTCAGCTCCAACTTTACTCCTGTCTCCCCCTCAACCTTCCCTCAGGAAATATCATCAAATATAACTCCCACTACTAGCACTAGAGAACAGGTCCTTAATGCTCTCTCTAAGACCAAGAACACTGCATCAGTAGGCCCAGACAGTATCCCAGGATGCCTTCTAAATACTATGAAACATAACCTATCAGGGCCTCTGGAATTACTATTTAACTGTAGTCTCCAAACAGGCTTCGTGCCTCATGAATGGAGAAAGGCAACAGTCATCCCTCTGCACAAAGGTGGGCCACCTCTGCACAAAGGTGGGCCATCTACAGACCCTGGAAACTACAGACCCATAAGTCTCAGTCTTATACGTAAAGCCATGAAAAGAATTATCATGGAGATAATCAGTAGAGGTATAGTAAACCTCCAGACACTGGACCCAACCCAGCTTGGTTTTGTCAAGGACAGATCATGCCTATTCAACCTGGTGGACTTCTTTGAGAAGGTCACCAAAGCAAAGAATGATGGCAGAATCGTTCACACTGCCTACCTTGACCTGGCCAAAGCATTTGACATAGTACCTCACTCGGACATTGTTGACAGACTCAAGAGGTTGGGTACAAACCCGTATGTCACGCGATGGATAGCCAACTGTCTCACAGACAGGACCCGGAAGTTCAAAATGGGAAGTCCACTTCTACAAAGAGGCCAGTAACAAGTGGAGTTCCTCAGAGATCAGTTCTTGGACCGCTCCTTTTTGGCATTTGCTTCTCAGAAGTTGAGGCCAATATCAGTGGTCTCTGGCTGACTAAATTTGCAGATGATTGTAAATTAGGAGCTGTCATTGAATCTCACACTGACACAAGTGTTCTCCAGGATGGGCGGACACGGACAAATAGCTGGTGTCGGAGCCGCGGACTAAAACTAAATGCCAAGAAATGCATAATAGTATCCTTTGGGAAGTCATCCATCCCTGGTAACTATCATATTGACAGTACACCCCTTAGAGTTGACCCAGTAGCCAGGGACCTAGGGACACACATTGATAGTAATCTAGCCTTTGGTCATCACATGTCTACAGTAGTGAGAAAATCATTCTACATTGCACAACTTATAAACAAAGGTATGGTATACAAGTCCAAGGAAGTCATTGTTTCATTGTATTCGGCATTCATCAGACCTATCATTGAGTACAGTGCACCTTTTGGTATGTACCTAACCAGGCATATCCAACAACTGGAACTTCCACAGAAGTTCCTCACTGAAATAATACAGGGAGTAAGTAATATGTCCTATGCAGACTGCCTCAAGGCCCTATACCTGTATTCTGTCTCCTGCAGGCGTTTGAGTTGAGATCTATGCCTGGCATACAGGGCATTGTCAGACCCCAGTCTGATGGACCTCATGCATATCCACAAAACAAACAGTACCAGAATTACCTGTTCTAAAGACTTAAACCTTGCCTGTGACATAAATAGGACCTGCTGGGGAGATAGGTATGTATCCCAGAGACTACCCCGTTTATGGAACCGACTCTCCATCCATGTGAAGCAGAGTTCCTCCCTAACCCAATTCAAGTGCAACTTGGACAATAGGATAGGAAACTGGAAATTCATCCCTGGTTTGTTACCTATGTCTCTAATGCAAACAGGTGACCTGTAAGTGGTTCATCTCCCAGGCCCATGGTTACACTTGTCAAGGGTGTCAAAACTTGTCAGAGATTTGGGATGCATGGCTAGGCTTAAAAAGGCCCTTGTGGTCGTTAGCCTAGTAAACACCTATGAACATATGAATAACACTGAGGTGTCTTTTTCTGGTTTTACCAGGTATAACATAATATCCTCTACAGTTAAAGCCAACTTTTCTTGATTACCATACCAATTATTTCCTTGAATTTCTGAGTCCCTTATTTTCTTTGTTAATGACTCTAAATATAACACTAATTGGAAAAAGGACACCCCTGCCTGGTTCCTTTGTTCAGACACAACTTGTCAAAGAGTAACTCTCCTATTTACCAATCCCTCATATATCCTCCTATTCATCCTTCTTATTGTATCAGGGAATGCAAATGCTTCTGTTGCCGTGCTCATAAAATCCCAGCTTACTCTGCCAAATGCAAATATTTGCATCAAGGACCACCAACAGCAGTCATATTTTCTTACGTTCTGCTTCCCTCTTGGAGCATCAGTGTTCTATTAATGTTGTCCAGTGTTTGTCTCTCCTCCGCAAAATTACATTGATCCATATCTATCAATATTATTAAAAGTTTCTTTTTTGTTGGACTTTGTAGACATCAACACTTTTTAGTCATGATTTAAAATTGAAATGGGATTATATAAAGCTGGGTCTGTCTGCCTTATACAAATTTTCATAAAATTCCAAAATATCTCTAATACCTCTAGAGGATCTCTGGTCATTTTTCTTGCTGTAGGTTCCCTAAGTTTGGCAATGACCCGTTCTAATTTTTCTCAAACTAATACTCCATTGTTGTAAATACTGTACCTATTCACTTGTAATTATTATCCTTTTGCACCTGTTTGATCACTTTGTATAAATTTCAAGTAACTTTATTGCGTGTGACTATTTGTAAACTGTCTTTAGAATCTATTATGTTTGCTTATGTACAACTTGGAGCTTTTCTCCCAGGACCTCCACCAAAAATGGGCTCTTCCTGGGCCAGTGGACTTTTCAGGTAATCAAATGCCAATAAATAAATACATTTCTGTTGCCTCAGTTGTTGTGCTAAGAGTTTTTGTGCTATGCAGTTGTTATAAAAAAAAATATGGTTTCTCATGCATAGTGTCTAGATGTTCCCTTATTTTCTCTTTGGCACCCTGCAGTTGTGCCTCCTCTTGTTCTGTGAGACTTCCATTATTCTGTAATACTTTAACCTTTGTCATCCCATTTAAATAACTTTTGTTACTTATGAACCATTTCTCTTTTTCTTTCATTTCAGCCATTTTTGAACTCCACTTTTAATGTATCCCACTCAGTAGCTATAACTTCTGAAGGAATTTATATCTTCCTTAACAACTTTTGAGTGATTTCCACTACCCATTCCTTAAATTTTTCCCTTTTCAGTGGGTAGGTGGGAAAAGACTATTGTCTCATTTTTATTTCATTACCTTGCATTTTTATCGTAATTGTCATTGGCCCATGATCTGAAATAGTTATTGGATGTGTGTCAAAGCTTTCAACTAAATGCACGTGTTCCTTTGAAATATAATTTCTGTCCAGGAAGCACAAATGCAATATTGGTGTAGAGTCATTGTTTACCACATAACCAAAAACATAACAATAATGTTGCATGGAGCCATGCATTGGAAAAACATTGTTGAATAGCAAATTAATGTAAAAATAATGAACCGTATGCTTAAATGTATTCAAGATTAAGTGCTTTCGTCCTTCAAACCGGGGATTTCATCAGAATTTAATTGCTATCTAGCGTAGCTCAGTTATTGTATCTTGGGAAATGCTATGTAAATTTTCTCTGAGTTCCTTCTACTGAAAAAATAAATTTCTTCAGAATTCTGCCATTTTTTGTTATATTTTCCCCTTTAGGCTCCCCCAGTTTACATCCTTTCTGTTGCAAATCAAGTTTCAGACCCCACTGTCTATAAGTAATATTCCCCGCTGAAAGTTGATAATTTCTCCCAAAATGTTCTTAGGCTCCCCAATAGCAATTTTAGTTGGAATGTAATTATATTCCAGCATAATTCTCCTGCCTTGCCAGTAGCCCCTTACTACCATAAGTCTTTCATTACTATCTTTTTCCTCTTTTTCTATTGGAGCACCTCTCTGTAGATGTAATGTTGAGTGAAATAATTCCTAAGGTAGAACAAGACTGTCAGTTTGTCAAGGGACACGTTTAATACCTGGTTGAAACAGTTGTGCACAAAGTACCATGTTAATTTAATAAAGGCATGGGAAGAAATTATCTATGACCTATGGATGTTTTCCAGTAGTTTATATCACTTGAGTCCATATGGATCTGGGTCTTTGGTAGGGAAATTTTCAGAACTGATTATGCCTTTTTTAGGACAACAGATTGTAGCAGAATTGTCCATGGCAGATTTAATAGCTTTGTGAAAGTATTTTTGCCAATGCCTGAAGTGTTGGTAATAAATACGATGAATTAAACTGGATCATTCATTCATTCTGAATGTTATCATCTAGTTGTAATTGTAGAAGCTTGGAATGCATCCTAGTTTACTTTTCCAGGTTACAATAAATATCAGTGCTTGTGAAAGAACCTCAAAGATGGTAGGGTATTCATTCTGGTTCATGATACTGTTTCATCAAAATTAATTAAGTTTATTGGAAATTTTTGTTGTTGATTTATATTTATTGGATCTGAGGTAATTAGGGTTGTGGTCTGGTATAGAGCACCAAAATGGATAATGATACCCATATTAATTTTTTAGAATATCTAGATAGAACTTTAAGCAAGGGAAATATTATTTTATTGGGTAATTATAATTGTTTAGATGTATATATTGGAAATCTTATGCAAATTCATTTGCTCAATAGTTTTGGGGTGTGGCTTATTTTCATGCTGTAAAGTGGATGATTAAGGAGCGTACTAGGTGCAAGAGAATATTGGACTTGATGTTTAGTAATATCAGTGGATAAGTCACCAGAGTCGACATTGGTGCACAGTTGGGGAAGTCTGATCACAATTCTATTAGTTTTACCTTACAAAACTTTAACTTAGCCAATAAAGTTATAATTTGTATCAGGACTGATTGTACAACTCAAGGAGAAATTAAGTATGGTAAACTGTGAAGAATTATATGATGATAAGAGTTTGTTTTGTGGTTACTCCATATTAAAAAATATATTAAAAGAAATTGTTGAACAGACCTTTAATATGAAGGTTAATTGTAAAAAAAAAGTATTTGGTGGTGGTGTAAAGGTCTCTCAAGAATTTATAAGAAAAAGAAATGATTTAACATTTATAAACAATGTCAAACTAGGTTAAACACATCTAAACTTAATAGAAAAGATAAAGTTCTTCAAAGGGAAATACTTGAATACAGAAAGAATTATGAAATGTTGACAGCTACAAATACTGTGAACAAGAAGTTTACTTTATAAGCTTGTAAACTCTTTCAGGAAAGTTAAGAATACTGTTAGAGCTATTAATGTTAATGGTAGTAATATTCTAGGTTCTACTAGTATGGCTAATGAATTCAATAAATATTGTTCACATATATGCTCCAGTAGTCAAAGTTTATCCAAAAGTTATTAGCTATAAAATGATAGTTAAATCATTTAAGAAGTTGTCTAATTTGATTTTTATGGGACCAGAAAATATTGTTTTGGTAATGATTCTTAACCTGAAAGAAGAGTTAGTTTCATTATTGCAAGGTGTGTTCAACTCACTAGTGAGGAAATCGGTTGTTCCCTATTCTTAGAAAATGGCTAATATTACACCAATATATAAAAAGGGAAATTGTGACCTGTCAGCCTTGTGTCTATATTGAAAAGATTTTTGAGAGATGTCTCTCTGACGGTTTCACTTCGTAGTCTCGAATTACTGAAATCCCGAGTTTCAGTAACCCGAGACTATAAAGTCTAACCATTCACAATACCAAAGTCCACAATCCCGAATCACACAATCACGAACATACATACACCACATAACACACACACCATTCCACCCACAGCACACAAACCACACAACCCTACACTGTATATAAGCAGGGGGGCACCCCCCACACACCTCACTTATATATACCAACTCTGAGGTCGCACGTAACATAAAAAAAAAAAAAAAAACCTCACACCACGCCATCCACCACTCGCTCGCACAGAAATACACATCACACATTCACAAACACCAACAAATCCAGCACTCGCAGTCACACCTACACCTCCCTACCCTTACCCACACATACAACGTACAAAAACACAAACACTCACTCACCTGCAATCTCAGGCACCATAACGCTCTACGCGTTGTACCGGAAATGCATAAGCGCAGATTTGAGATATTCGTATTCTCTCTTATGCACTTTCAGCATTCTGGTTTTCGCCTTCATGGTCTCAGGTTACTGAAATTCGGGATTTCAGTAATTTGAGATTATGAAGTGTAACCCTCGCAGAGATACTACAACTGGAGACAGACAAAAAGTTGTATGATGTTTGCCAACATGGGTTCACAAAAAGGAGATCTTTCTAAACAAATTTGAATTTTATGATTTAGTAATAAAAGCTACTGATTTAGGTTTGGGAGTATTGGTTGTATACTTGGATCTGACTATGGCTTTTGATGTATTGCCATTGTCTAATATTTATAATGCATTAGTTATGTATGGTTATAACTCTTATTTAACTGGTTTGTCAACTGGGTGTTTAGTAGAAAACAACTGATAATTATTGACCGTTACCTGATTATTTATCAGTATTCCATGGTGTACCTCAGGGTTCACTTTTGGGACAATTGTTATTTAATTTTGTTTTCTCAACTTTCCCCAGTAGTAAAATATGTTGGTACAACAAGTATGCTGATGACTGTTTAGTCAGTTTGGTTTTATCTTATTTGACATAATTATTGTAATGTAAATAACTTGCTGGTAGAGGTATTTAACTGGGTTAAAATTTTGGAATGCAATTTATCACTAAAAAATGTAATATGTATTATGAAAAACAAAGTCCATGCTCTCCTATATACAGACAGGGTTCAGACTTGGAGATGACTATATGTAAAAGTTTAGGTATTTCATTTCTTCCAATTTTCATTCTACATTGGTGATTAATAACCAGAATAATTGGGTATATTATTTAGAAATGTAGCATTAATACAAATTTTGCATTTAGTTCAGTTATATAAAATATTTGTCAGACCTACTGTTGAATACAGCAGCACTTTTATTATTTATAGTATTCAACAGTTGAACAGCCTGAATCTGTCTAAAAAAGGCTTCACAAGAAGAACTGAATCTTTATAAACATTCACATTGTGCTTATAAAATTAAAGGAAAACTCCGGGCTCCATCACATTCAAACTCAAATGCTGGTTGTCCTTGTAAAATCAGCCTAGCCACCTGCTGTTACAGGAATGCACTAAAAAGTTTTTCAGTCCTATATTTCTCCCCTTCCTAAGCGTAGGACAGGGAGGCCCATCCCCCATTATTTTGTATCCCATCTTTCAGGTAGAATTCGTCTCCACCTGCATGACATATCTTCGATACAGTCAAATCAGTAGTTCCCCTGTCCTGATGTTCCGCCCCCACACTGTGACATAGACATTTTCAAGGGCTGCCCAGTAAACGGGCACTATAAATTGCCTGTTGTTGTGGAACTGTAGTATGAGCACTGTTTCCCTCAGGACTGAAAACATTATCGGAGCCAGAATATCCTTTACTGAAACTGCATCCAAAGTGCTTGAAAACTCTCATCACCTGCACTAACTTTTTGGGTAAATTGACTGTATAATTTTTTGGGTCTATATTACATTCTTGAAAGCCGACAATGTTGAATCTGACATTGTCGGCACGGGAATAGTGAAACTGCAGAACAAGTTTAGTTTAGTTTTTTTTTTTTTTTTTTTTGTTAATTTTATTTTTCTTCTGAACATTCGATGTTTTAACAGTTCGATCACTAAAGGTCGACCTTTAGTGATTCGAACTGTTAAATATTCGATGTTCTAATATAGACCCTAAGTTTTTTACTCCATACAGATCTGTCCCTCCAGTTGTACCGCAAGTGTATTTGAGCTTTTTTGTTAAAGGGTTGCTATAATCGGTCCCATACCTCTCAACCTTTTAGAGCAAGAAATCTAAACAAAGGCTCAAAATAGGGGCATTCTTGAAATATTGCTCATACAAATTTACCAGGTTAATAGAATAACATTTTTCCATTACCATGGATTTTTCTGAAGCTCACGAAGTCTAAATGTGCAGTGTCTGCCACTATTTTCTAACTTCAGTCTTTCTTTTTTTGCCCCCAATTTGACTGCAAACCACAATTTTTCGATCAAGGCTGAAAATATTCAAAGTTGATAGTATCTTCATCGTGCTGTGGTGTGTGTGTGTATATATGAGTGGGTTTCTTGTGCCGATTGCATGTGGGTTAGTGAATGCATGCGTGAAAGCAGAATGTCTGTGTGTGTGAATGCTGAACAGGCTGTGTATGTTATGTATGAGAGAGAGTAAGCGATGCATGAAATAATGAACATTATGTGTGTGGAAGCAGAATGTGTGTGTGTGTGTGTGTGTGTGTGTGTGTGTGTGTGTGTGTATATGAGAGAGTTAGCGATGAATGCCTCAGTGTGTAAATGCCGAAGACACAGTCTGTGTGGATGAGAGACGGGAGTGTGTGTCAGGCATCTGGGCATCTAGTTTCTGTGCTAAAAAGGACCCTCCGCTATTTTTTTTTTAAAATTTTTTTTCCCTGAAATGGAAGAGCTGGAGGCGGTACTAGGTGTAACTGTTATAAGCCGACTGCTTACAATGTATCGCTCGGCTTATTACAGTGAATTGCTCATTTTTAATTTTAATTTTTTTTTTTTTTGAGCTCTTGCTGAGTGGGTTCACACTTCTGGCCATTTCCTATACTTGCAGTAGTTTATCTTCCCCCAAATTGCAAGAAAACCACTAATTTATGAGGAAGGACCAAAAACATTGCCTGAACTGCATCTGGACATTCCTGCGAAAATCTGTACAGGCGAGAGGTATGTCTGTTACTGTGGTGTTTCTGTGTTTGTTTCTTGTGCCGATTGCATGTGGATTAGTGAATGCAGAATGTGTGTGTGTGTATGTATGTATGTATGAGAGAGAGTAAGTGATGCATGAAAGAATTTAACAGTATGTGAGTGTAAGGCTGGGAATACCTAGCCTTCCTGTGATGGAGTACAGGAGGTTAAAGTACTCTCGCTTCCAGATTCTACTATTTTTGGCTAAACAAACAGAAATGGAGCAACAAGTGAATGGTGTAGCAGACCTCAGGAAGGTATTCTGTATCATTACAGGTGCTTCAAAGGGGTTTGGTCGCAGCCTAGTACTAAATTTGGCACCGTACATTTCTAACGCTTCAGCGTTCGTGTTCATCATTCGTTCAGAGGAGCAACTGTGCAGCCTAAAGCAAGAACTGCTTGCATTTTTGAATACAGCAACCCCGAAAAGGCTGCTGGTCAGATGTGTGCCAGCTGATCTGGGTACACTGGAAGGACTGGAACAAACTATAAACATAGTGAAAGAGACCGCACGTGACATAGAAATGCTCGAGTGACTACTGTTAATGCAGTATGTATATAGCCTGTATACTTCATACATTACTCAGAGCCCACAGTAATTGGGGGGGAGGGGTTGGGCTACAGATTTTAAATATTGCTCTTGTAAAATTAGTTGCTAGAGTACATGTTTTGTATTAGCAAGTTTGCCTTTATTTATTGAAGTTAGTTCTGTGTTAGTTGTCATCCATCCACAGCTCCTTTAGAAAACCGTAAATGTTATGAGGACCATAGTATAGTGAAGATATGAGGCAAAAATCTGGAATTCTGAGAAGTTCTGAATTGCTGAGAGGTATGGTTTCCTAGTGAGCGTGTTTCTCAAATCTTAGTACTGTACATTCAGTGTGAAGGCAATTTTAAAAAAATAAGCAGTCGTTGATGGTACCTATTCTCTCCTATCTGTCGGTCCTTTCTCAACCAGGTTGTCAGGAAGGTAGCCCATCTTCTAGCTGAATGGTAACAGAACTGTTAGTCGTGAGTAGAAGTTGTGCTAGAACTGTGTAATGGCATGTAGTTTTTGAAGTGCAACAAGTGTGATATTCTTTAGATGTTTTTCTCTTCTCTAAAGTACGAGGTACCCAGTTATGTGAAGGGGCAATATAGATGAGAGCTGATGTTCATCGTGTTACACTGCTGCAGTCATTACACTTGGGTTATCCTGCCGTCAGGCAGTTCCCCAGTCGGCCTGAGTTCCAAATGTCTTGGTCTGGTGTCGGTTGCTGTCGCCTCCTCCCTGACGTCAGTGCGACAGGGGTATATAAGATGCAGCCGATGATATTTTCTTCAGTCTTTCTTGCCGCGCGGTGCCCGAAGCAGAAGCAGTTCACAAGTGCCATTCGGCCATCTCCTGAGATTTTCATTCAGAATCCAGAACCTAAGTCTTCTACAAAGCTAAGTACCCCACTGGGGAAACTTTTTCTTGCCACAGACCGATGTCAGTAAAAGTTAATAGCTGTATTTCTTGTGGGAAGCAAATACCTCATAAGGATGTCCACTCCTATTGTATTCCATGCCTAGGCCCAGACAACGACGTCACTGGTTGTTGGTTTTGTGCTAGGTTTAACAAGCGCACTATTAAATGTCGGTTTGATTTTGCCCGACATTATTTTGGCAGAAAATTCAATTACACCATGCCGTCGGAACTTCTGAGGACCGGAATACATAAAAAGCGCAAAGACAAGAACAGGCATCCGAGGCCCAAAACTGACTATGAGGCCTCTTCTAGGACGGTCGCCAGTTCTCCGGTTTTCAGCGAGGCGCCTACGCAGCCCCTGACGACCGCTTCCACAGAACCACAGACCGCCTCTGACTCCCACGTGGAGCTGGCTGGGCCTTCGAATGCTCTAGGTTTTCAGTCTACCGAAACTAACTCTTCAGACTTCAGAGGGAACCGAAGTAGCTGAGCAAACCCACAGCTTCAGAGGGTGTTTTCAGACCTACCCAGTTAACCATTAAACCCTCTGCTAAGTCTAAGGCCCCCTTAAAAACAAAGAAACAGATACAGCATTCTCCAGGATAGGCTTCCATGCCTAAGAAACAAATGCTCAAAATGGCCGAAGACCTAATCACCCTGATGAGGGGGTCCCACCCCCCTCCTGATAAAAGGCCCAGGCAGGATGCAGACTATGAATCTTCAGACCAGGTGTCCATTTCTTTAGATTCATCCTCAGACCTAGGATATTCTTTACCCCCTTATGAGGACTCTGATGCTGAGGAATCAATTCCATCAGCCTCCCCGCCTGAGGACTACTCCTTTGGGGAGACCTTACATACCATGAGGGAGCATTTCCATTGGGAAGGCCAGGATTACTCAGAATCCAAGAAAAGGCTCAGAGACTTCCTTTTATTGCCACAACACAGACCCCTTGCTATTCCGCCAGTGTTAGATATTGTGGATGATGTGTACACTGAATCCAGCTTAAACCCTAACTCCTTACCTCCAGCCCCAGTTAAACCAGATAGATATTACAGAGTCCCTGACTCTCACAAATTTCTGTATACAAGCCCTGTTGGTGACCCTGAAACTATTTCTCGAGGACCCAAAGGGATTAAGGCCTCTTCAGCAAAAAACCCAGTTCCCTCTGACAGAGATTCCAGAGCATTAGACAGATTGGGAAAGAAAGTATATATGTCTGCAACTTTAGCAATGAGAGCTTTAAATTGCCAGTTTCACATGCTAAAATATCAGCATTTTTTGATGTCTCAGTTGAAACAAAAAATGTTTCCAGATTCTGATCCTCCTAATTTTAAAGAAATGCATGATTTATTGCATGCAGCTGAACAAGTGAGAAAACACACTTTGCAATGTGGCTTTGATTCCTTAGAGGCCTCCTGTAGAGCAGCAGTTACAGGCTCTGTCATTAGAAGGCATGCTTGGTTAAAAGAACATACGTTACCAGATCATGTTAAGGCAAAATTATTGGATGCACCTTTGCAGTGGGATGTGTTGTTTGGAGTTAAGGCAGAGGAAGTATTAAAGAAGATGGAGGATAAGGCAAAATCTATGCAAACGGTGAAGGATTTCTTACAGGTTCAGCCTCCTCGTTTTAGCAGAAATTGGCCGACAAAGAATTGGTTCTTTCCAGTCACAGACAGACCTCAAAGGGGCAGATACAGACGTCCAAGAGGTAGAGGTCAAGCACAAGGTCCTTACAGGCCTCGACAATGGGGTACACCAGGCCAGAAAGAAGGGGAAGACAGGTCACAACCTTATAAAAAGCAGCCTCAATGACTTCCCACTACAGCTGCCAAACAGCTCTCTCTTGGCAGCCCCCTTAGGTGGAAAACTGGCACTTTTCTATCACAATTGGCATTGCATCACCAAAGACAAATGGGTTCTCAACATTGTATCTCAAGGTTACAGGTTCCACTTTCACACTCTGCCAAGGTTAAAAGGAATGCCAAATCTGCCACCAAATCAATGGGCAGAGGCTCAAAAACAAATTGCATCACTCATGGACATGAGAGCTATTCAAAAGGTACCACCACAGGAGCCAGGACAAGGTTTTTACTCAAGACTCTTTCTGGTTCCCAGAAAGGACAAAGCCTGGAGACCCATTCTGGATCTTTCTTCTCTAAACACTTACCTGGATATTCCGAAATTCAAAATGTTGACACTACAGCAGCTTTTTCCCATGCTGGGCAAGAAAGCTTGGCTCATGACTTTGGACCTCAAGGAGGCATACCTGCATGTCCCTATTAGACAGAACTGCAGATGATACCTCAGATTTATAGCTGGTTCAATGCACTTTCAATTCTCTGCACTGCCTTTTGGCTTATCTACTGCGCCCAGGGTCTTCACAAAGTGCCTGGCACCAGTAATTGCATTTTGCAGGCAAAAAGGAATTAAAATTTATCCATACCTGGACAACTGCCTGATTCAAGCAGAGAGCAAGGACATTCTTCTAAAGCATCTGGCGTTCGTAAAAAAGTTATTAAGTTACCTGGGGTACACAGTAAACAAAAAGAAATCAAAACTATTGCCCTCACAACAAATAATATTCCTGGGTGCCAGCTTGAACGCAACAGCCCAGATGGCTTATCTCACGCCAGACAAGCAAGGACAACTGACTCAATATTTTCAATTGATGGCAACAAAGACCCAACTCCCTGCAAGAAAAATTCTGCAGGCCTTGGGCTACATGACATCTTGCATACTATTAATTCCATATGCCAGACTGCATATGAGGAAACTACAATGGTACCTGAAGAGTGTATGGTCTCAACACTGTCAAAGTTTGGAAACAGTTATACCACTAATTCCTTGCCTTCAACAGAAGTTTCGATGGTGGGCTCAAGCTTGTCACCTCAAGAAGGGACAGCCTTTTACTCAACCCACAGCCAGGCAAACACTGACAACAGATGTATCGGATTACGACTGGGGAGCACATATGGCAGGAAAATGTATTCAGGGCGAGTGGCCCACAGAGCAAAGGCATCTTCACATCAATCAAAAAGAGATGCTAGCTGTACAAAATGCACTTATAGCTTTCAAGGACCTGCTACATCCAGGACAACTACTACTAAAGACAGACAACACTATAGTTATGTGGTACATAAACAAGCAAGAGCACACACTCCTACCCCCTCTGCAGACAAGCCATGACCTTGTGGAACACAGCTCTCGACTACCAAGTTCATCTGCAAGCACAATTCCTGCCAGGAGAGAAAAAAAACACTGGCAGATGACCTAAGCAGGAACATCATGGATCCCCATGAATGGGAATTGAATCCACAAATATTCAGAATGATAACACAAAAATGGTGGAGCCCAGACATAGATCTGTTTGCATCCCCAATGAACTGCCAGCTACAGAAATTCTGTGCAAGGAGTTACCATCCACAAGCATGGAAAGTGGATGCCCTCTCATTCAGCTGGAAAAAACCTGCAAGTATACGCTTACCCACCTTTACCTCTCCTTCCAAAGGTGCTCATAAAAGCCAGGCAAGAAGAGCCAAAAATGATCCTCATTGCACCAGACTGGCCACGCCAGCACTGGTACCCAATCTTAAAGAACTTAGCACAAGAACCACCCTGGATTTTGCCTCAAAACCCACATTTGCTGACACAGCACAACAATCAGATAATTCACAGCCAGCTAAAGACCTTAAACCTAGCTGCATCGAAAATTCCTTAGTCAAGCAAGCAATGCCTCTCTCCAAAGCTGTTATAGATGTCATTCTGGAGGCCAGAAGGCCTAGCACCAGGAAAGACTACTCGGATAAATGGAAGAGATTCTGTGCCTGGAACCAGGCACACAGCCTTGACCCTCTTGTTCCAAACATCCTCAGATACTTCAATATTTAACTGAGATGCTGGACAAGGGCCTCTCCTTCTCATCCATCAAGATCCACGCCTCAGCCATTTCTGCTCATTACAACATGGATCCACCAATTTTTTCTAATCCTTTGCTCAAACAGTACCTCAGAGGGGCTAAAAACATAAGACCGCCCCGTAGAGCACCTACCCCAACTTGGGACCTCAACTTTGTTTTGGAAAAATTAACTTTACCTCCCTTTGAGCCAGCTAACACAGCAGAATTAAAATACATCTCTTGGAAAACTGCTCTGCTACTGGCAATAACATCAGCACGAAGAGTTTCCGAATTACAGGCACTAATGGCAGTGGAACCTTTCCTCATTTTCCACCAGGACAGCGTGTCTTTAAGAACTAACACTATGTTTATGCCAAAGGTGGTATCAAATGTGGCTCTAAACCAAACTATCACTTCACCTGCCAACTTTCTATCCAAAACCACAGAACAAAGGGGAGAGACTACTACATTCATTGGACATTCACAGGCAGTTACTCTTCTACTTGGACAAAACCAAAGCTTTCAGAAAATCTGAGCAATTATTGGTATCATATGCTGCAGGAACACAGGGAAAAGCCATTTCAAAACAGACTATCTCAAAATGGATAGGACATTGTATACGTTTCTGCTATACTCACCATGGGAAACCTGTACCTAGCAGCATTAGATCTCACTCCACCAGGGCAACAGCCACCTCAACTGCCTACCTCAGAGGAGTACCTACCAAGGATATTTTGGAAGCAGCAACATGGAGTTCTGTGCATACCTTCACCAAGCATTACCATTTGCCTTTATACTCCAAATCCAGAGCTGGCTTCGCCACTGCTGTGCTGCAGGGCCTTATAGCCACCCCCTAATGCCTTATAGAACCAGCCTCCCTACCTCAGCTTTGGGATTCCACCCAAGTGTAATGACTGCAGCAGTGTAACATGATGAACGTAGTACAGATGTTCATCGTGTTACCCTGCTGCAGTCATCACACTAGGGTTATCCTGTCGTCAGGCGGTCCCGCAGTCGGCCAGAATTCCAAAGTCTTGGTCCGGCGTAGGTTACTGTCGCCTCTTCCCTGACGTCAGTGCACCAGGGGTATATATAATGCAACCAATGCCCTTTTCTCCAGTCTTTTTTGCTGCGCGGTGCCCGAAGCAGAAGCAGTTCGCAAGTGCCGGTCGGCCGACTCCTGAGATTTTCGAATTCGAATTTCAGACCGAAGTCTTCTATAAAGCTAAGTACCCCATTGGGGAAACTTTTCTTGCCTCAGACCGATGTCAGAAAAAGTTAACAATTGTATTTCTTGTGGGAAGCAAATACCTCATAAGGATTTTCATTCTTATTGCATACCTTGCCTAGGCCCAGACCACGACGTCACTTCTTGTCGGTTTTGTGCTAGGTTTAATAAGCGTACTATTAAAAGATGCTTTGATTTCGCATGACACTACTTCGGTAGGAAATTTAACTACACCATGCCGTCGGAGCAACCATCTACCAGCGTGCACAAAAAACGCAGGGATAAAGACAGACAGCCCAGGCCTAAGCCAAATTCCGAGGCCTCAGCCGATCCGGTCTTCCGTTCTCCGGTCCTCAGTGAGGCTCCGACGCAGCCCCTGACTACCGCAGATCTAGAACCTGAGACCGCTACGGAAATTTTGACGGAATGTACCAGGCCAACGCAGTCTTTTACTTCAGGCCCTTCCGACGACTTTGCTACAAAAGACGTCGGTACTACAGAAACGCCATCGGTTTCTGAAGGCGTCTTCAGACCGACGACCCTCACCATTAAAACGTTTTCTAAGTCGAAGACTCCTCCTAAATCTAAAAGGACTGCACTTCAGTCTCCTGTTCAAGGCCCCATGCCTAAGAAACAGATGCTCAAAATGGCTGAAGATTTGATTTCTTTAATCAGGGGTTCCCAGCCCCCTCCTGACAAAAGGCCTAGACAAGAGGAAGATTATGCATCCTCTGAGCAAATGTCCATTTCTTCAGACTTCTCTGAGGACCAAGACTACTCCTCTCCTTATGAAGATTCTGATGCTGAGGACTCTATTCCCTCAGCTTCTCCTCCTGAAGACTACTCCTTTGGGGGAACTTTACACACTATGAGGGAACATTTTCACTGGGAAGGTCAGGACTACTCTGATTCAAAGAAAAGGCTCAGAGAGTTTTTTTTACTCCCCCAACACAGACCACTTGCCATCCCACCAGTTTTGATCATTGTGGATGATGTCTATTTAGAATCCAGTTTCAACCCAGACTCTCTACCTCCTGCTCTGGCTAAGCCTGACAGATACTATAGAGTGCCTGATTCCCACAAATTTCTTTACAAAATCCCTGTAGCTGACCCAGAGACTATCTCACAGGGTCCCAAGGCTTCTATGGCTAAAAACCCAGTACCTTCTGAGAGGGATTCCAGAGCACTAGACAGGTGGGGGAAAAAGGTTTTCACCTCAGCCACACTAGCTATGAGGGCACTGAATTGCCAATTTCACATGCTTAAGTATCAGCAATTTCTAATCTCTCAGTTAAAGCAAAGAATAACCTCTCTCCTTCAACAATCTGAATTGAAAGAAGTACAGGATCTGTTGCATGCCACTGAGCAGGTGGGCAAACATACCTTACAATGTGGGTTTGATTCTTTGGAGGCCTCCTGCAGAGCAACTGTCACTGGGTCTGTTATACGTAGGCGTGCTTGGTTAAAGGAACAAACTCTGCCTGATCATATTAAAGCAAAACTACTAGATGCTCCCTTACAGCAAGATGTTCTTTTTGGAGTTAAAGCAGAAGACGTTTTAAATAAAATGGAAGATAAGGCAAAGTCTATGCAGACAGTCAAAGATTTCCTACAAGTACAACCCCCTCGCTTCAGCAGAAACTGGCCAACAAAAAAATGGTCCTTTCCAGCCACTGACAGACCACAGAGGGGTAAATACAGACGCCCAAGAGGCAGAGGACAACCCCAAGCCCAGTATAAACCTCGCCAATGGGGCTCTACAACACAGAAGGTAGGAGAAGACAGGTCTCAAACCACCAGAAGGCAAACTCAGTGACTTGCACCTCATCTGGCCAAGCAATACCCTCTTGGCAGCCCCCTTGGGGGGAAAACTCGCACTTTTTGCAGACAACTGGCACATTGTCACAAAGGACAAATGGGTCCTAGACATAATTTTACGAGGATACAGATTCCACTTTCACACCTTGCCACTGAAAAGAGGAATGCCAAACCTGCCACAAAATCAATGGGCAGAGGCACAAAAGCAAATTACAACTCTCATAGACATGAGAGCCATTCAGCTGGTACCTACTCGAGAGCAAGGCCAAGGATTTTATTCAAGACTCTTTCTAGTGCCCAGAAAGGACAATGCCTGGAGACCAATTCTGGACCTTTCAATTCTAAACACTTACAAGTACCCAAATTCAAGATGCTAACACTACAGCAGCTACTTCCCATGTTGGGCAAGGAAGCATGGCTAGTAACGTTTGACCTCAAGGAGGCATACCTGCATGTCCCTATCAGACAGAGTTGCAGAAGATACCTCCATTTCATTGCAGGTTCAACCCATTACCAATTCTCTGCACTGCCCTTTGGCTTATCTACTGCGCCCAGAGTTTTCACAAAATGCCTGGCACCAGTAATTGCATACTGCAGACAAAGAGGAATTCAAATATATCCATACCTGGATGACTGCCTCATCCAAGCAGAAAGCAAAGACATTCTCTTACATCATCTGGCCTTTGTAAAGCATCTACTAAACTGCCTGGGGTACACAGTAAACTAAAAGAAGTCAAAACTAGTACCCTTACAAAAAATGACATTCCCGGGTGCCAGCTTGAATACAACGGCCCAGAAGGTTTATCTTACGCCAGACAAGCAACTACAACTGACTCAATATTTCAAGGCAATGGCAACAAAGACCCAATTAACTGCAAGAAATATTCTGCAGGCTTTGGGCTTCATGGCATCTTGCATACTAATAATACCATTTGCAAAGCTGCATATGAGGAAATTACAGTGGTACCTAAAAAGCGTATGGTCTCAACACAGCCACAGCTTTTACACAATGATATCTCTCATTCCCTGCCTACAACAGGAATTTCTATGGTGGTCACAGGCATGTCACCTCAACAATGGTCAGCCTTTCACCTTGCCCCCAGCCAGGCAAACTATCACAACAGATGCTTCAGACTATGCCTGGGGGGCACACATGGCAGGACAATGCATTCAAGGCCTATGGACTGCAGATCAAAGAAATCTGCACATAAATCAAAAAGAGATGCTAGCTGTACAGAAAGCTCTGACAGCCTTCAAGGATCTATTACATCCAGGACAACTTGCAATAAAGACGGACAACACCACAGTAATGTGGTACATAAACAAACAAGGGGTACACATTCTTACCCTCTATGCAGGCAAGCAATGACCTTATGGAACACAGCTCTGGCCTACCAAGTCCAGTTACAAGCTCAATTCCTGCCAGGACAGAAGAACACATTGGCAGACGACCTCAGCAGAAACATAAAGGATCCCCACGAGTGGAAACTAGATCCCCAAATATTTGCAATGATAACTCAAAAATGGGGCCTTCCAGACATAGACCTGTTTGCCAGTCCTCAAAACTATCAACTGACAAAATTTTGTACAAGGACATTTCACCATCAAGCTTGGAAAGTGGACTCTCTCTCTTTCAGTTGGAAAAACCCGACAGTATATGCCTTCCCTCCATTGCCTCTCCTCACAAAGGTTCTTTTGAAAGTCAAAAAGGAGAGACCACGACTGATTCTCATAGCCCCAGACTGGTCATGCCAGCACTGGTGTCCGCTATTGAAAAATATGGCCCACAGCCTACCATGGATATTGCCTCAAATCCCCCATTTGCTCACACAACAAAACAATCAGATTCTTCACAGCCAGCTCAAAACTTTAAATCTGGCTGCATGGCAAATCATCTAAACATCCAACCAGCACCTCTTTCACAAGCAGTTCTGGATGTTATTCTGGAAGCCAGGAGGCCAAGCACCAGGAAGGCTTATTCGGACAAATGGAAAAGGTTTTGTGCCTGGAACCAAGCTAAAGGCCAAGACACAATTCAGCCTCACATGCCTCACATTCTACAGTATTTAGCTGAGATGTTGCACAAAGGACTTTCCTTTTCCTCAATTAAAATCCATGCTTCGGCTATTTCAGCTCACTACAACACGGATCCACCTTTATTTTCACATCCTCTTCTAAGGCAGTTCCTCAGAGGGGCAAAAAACATTAGACCACCCAGGAGAGCTCCTACACCAACATGGGACCTCAATTTTGTTCTGGAAAAACTAACGCTACCTCCCTTTGAACCAGCTTTCTCTGCAGATCTACAGTTCCTATCGTGGAAGACTGCCCTGCTCCTAGCAATAACTTCAGCTAGAAGAGTCTCAGAGCTACAGGCACTAATGGCAGTGGAACCTTTCCTCATTTTTCATCAAGACAGAGTTTCTCTGAACTAATCCTTCCTTTATGCCTAAGGTGGTTTCCAGTGTAGCTTTAAATCAAACCATCCACTTACCCACCTTCTTCCCCAATCCACAGAACAAAGGTGAGAGACTCCTGCATTCCTTGGACATTCACAGGCAGCTTCGTTACTATTTGGACAAAACTAAGGCTTTCAGAAAATCTGACCAGCTCTTTGTATCCTATGCTACAGCTTCTCAAGGGAAGGCTATATCAAAGCAAACCATTTCTAAATGGATAGGTCATTGCATACATTTCTGCTATACCCATCATGGGAAACCAGTTCCTGCTACCATTAGATCCCACTCTACCAGGGCAACAGCTACCTCTACAGCCTTTCTCAGGGGGGTTCCAACCAAGGAAATTTTAGAAGCTGCAACTTGGAGTTCAGTACACACCTTTACCAAACACTATCACTTACCTCTTTACTCAAAGTCCAGGGCGGCTTGAACTGCAGTTCTGCAGGACCTTATAGCCTCCACTAACCCTCTATGATACCTCCCCCCACCTTAGCTTTGGGATTCAACCCAAATGTGATGACTGCAGCAGAGTAACACGATGAACATAGTACAGTTTTGTACCTACCATAAATGTAGATGTTCGAGTGTTCACCCTGCTGCAGTCCAGGTTACCCCCCCTCCATCCCCTCTGATCTACTGGCTAAATCTCTTCTATGCCTTACTGATGTATTTGCTTATAGCTGAAGGGATTTTGTGTTTGTGCTGTGGTTACTCCTTTTGGTACTAATTACTGACCACCTTTTGGGGGCACCTGACATCTGGGGCAAGAAAAACTGAAGAAAATGGCATCGGTTGCATTATATATACCCCTGGCGCACTGACGTCAGGGAAGATTCAACAGCAACCGACGCCGGACCAAGACTTTGGAATTCTGGCCGACTGCGGGACCGCCTGACGACAGGATAACCCTAGTGTGATGACTGCAGCAGGGTGAACACTCGAACATCTACATTTATGGTAGGTACAAAACTGTACTTTTTGTACCTACCATAAATGTAGATGGTCGAGTGTAAACACTGCTGCAGTCCAGGTTACCCTCCCTCCTTCCCCACTTACTTGCTGGTACGTACCTATGCCTTCTACCCTTTACTACCTATGGGGAGTATTTGCTGGTAACTGAAAGTTGTTGTTTGCTTTTCTTATGTATGTTTTATTAGCAATTTGAATTGCCTACCTATTTGGGGGCACCTGACATCTGGGGCAAGAAAAACTGAAGAAAATGGTGTCGGGGAGGAGGCGACAGCAACCAACGCTGGACCAAGACTTTGGAACTCAGGCCGACTGGGGAACCGCCTGGGGAACTAACCCAAGTGTAATGACTGCAGTGTTTACACTCGAACATCTACATTTATGGTAGGTACAAAACTGTACTTTATGGTGATTACTGTGAATTGCAGAAGGGGATGCAGTCCTTCTTACCACCCCTAGCCCCCATAGTGCCAGCAACATCATGTGATGTCTTTTCATGCCTTTTCATTCTATATGATGTATATTGATGTGGCTGAATGCTGGTGAGGCCATTGATTCTAGCTATTTAGTGTATGTTGTTACATAGTTATGAACTGAGGAGAAAGTCGCTGATATTTACTTCTTAGTTCACTGTGGGTAAGTACTGGACAAGTCTGTCCGCGGACATTGCAGACTAGCGATGCTATTACCAAAAACGCTCCTCATTTTCAAACTTAAAAAGTTCATGTGCTTTACAGTTCGTCACAAAAGGACTTGCCAAAAAAATGCGTCGTCATCCCCTTTGGGAAAAACTCTGTTCTCATGAATTACCACATCAGTGGTAGTCCACTGAACATAGATGATGGTATAAGAGATCTTGGAGCACAGGATGTTCTTCGTGTTTCACTGTTGCCATCATCACACTTGGGTTATCTGCTGCAGGTAGCCCTCAGTCGGCCCGAATACCAGAGTCTTGGGATTTCTGCATCGGATGCTGACTCCTCTTCCATGACATCACGTCATCAGGGGTATAAAACATGCAGCTGATGCCATTACATCAGTCTTTCTTGCAGTGAAGGAGCCTGAAGCAGAAGTAGTTCGCAAGTGCCGGTTGGCGGCTTCCTGAAATTTTTGTTTTTCAAGTTTCAAACCTGAAGTCTTCTAAAGCTAAGTACCCCATTGAGGATCCTTTTTCTTGCTCTAACCGATGTCAGAAAAAGTTAACAATTGTCTTGCCTGTGGGAAGCAAATACCTCACAGAGATTTTCATTCTTACTGCATCACCTGTTTAGCCCCAGACCATGACGTCCCTCGCTGTCGGTTTTGTGCCTTGTTTAACACCCGAACCATTCGTCATTGGGCTATTTTTGTCACTAAATTCTTTCCCTCTCCGTATTCCGAAATGGCTTCCATAAGCCATCCAACTACCGATCTTCCAAAGGAAAACGTAAGGATAAAGACAGAGACAGACCGCATAGGTCCAAAACTGCCGACGATGCTTCTGTTAAGCTAGTCGCCAGTCCGCCGGTACTCAGTGAGGTGTCTTCACAACCCCTGATACCCACTTCTACAGATTCACAGGCCTCTACTGAGACCCATTCGGAGTCTGGTATGCAGCGAGATGCTTCTTCGACTATGGAACCTGTGGATGTCTATACCTTGGATGGGTCCGAAGCCGCTGTGCAGGCACTGGTTTCTGAGGGTATATTCCAATCTGCCGATATTTGTATTAAACCGACTTCATTTTTAACTAAAACTACCAAGTTTCTCAAGCCCAGAGTTCGCACTACGCCTAGAAAGCTGACATTCAAAACGCATGCTCAAGCTTCCATGCCACAAAAACAAATGCTTAGAATGGCTGAAGACCTTATTACTCTAATTAGGGGAAGCCAGCCTGCTAAAAGACAAAGAATTGAATTTCCTTCTGATTCTACAGACCAGGAGTCCGATGAATCTGACCCTTCTGATTACCAGGACATACCCTTATCTACCTATGAGGATTCAGATGCAGAGGAATCCATTCCCTCTGCCTCCCCTCCAGTGGATTTTTCTTTTGGTGAAACCTTGCATACCTTAAGAGAGCATTTCTGCTGGGAATGCCGGGATTACCCTCATTCCAAAAAGAGACTCTGGGAATTTTTAGATTTGCCTCAGCACGGTCCTCTAGCTATACCACCTGTCCTGGATATTGTAGATGATGTCTTCATGGAATCCAGTCTTACTCCTGACACTTTACCACCAGCTCCTAGAAAACCTGATGGGTACTACAGAGTACCTGACTCTCACAAATTTCTCTTTAAGAATCCTACTGCAGATCCAGTGACCATTTCCCAGGGATCTAAAGGCATTAAGACTACTACAACCCAAAACCCTACCCCTTCAGACAGGGATTCTAGAGCTTTAGACAAATGGGGTAAGAAGGTATATACCTCTGCAACTCTTGCCATCAGGGCTTTGAATTGCCAGTTTCACATGTTGAAGTACCAGCAACATATTATGGAGCTAATTAAACAAAAAAATGGTGTTACTTCCAGATTGTGCAGAAAATAAAATTTACAAGAGTTAATGCATTCTGCAAACCAAGTTAGTAAACATACTTTGCAGTGTGGGTTTGATGCCTTAGAAGCATCTTGCAGGGCTGCTGTCAGTGGGTCTGTGCTGAGAAGGTATGCTTGACTGAAGGAACAAGTCTTGCCAGACCATGTCAAAGCAAAATTACTAGGTGCTCCATTAAATCAGGATTGCTTGTTTGGCACAAAAGCAGAAGAAGTTCTTAAAAAGATGGAAGAAAAAGCTAAATCTATGCAAATTGTCAAAGATTTCTTACAGGTGCAGCCACCTAGATTCAGTAGGCATTGGCCTTTAAAAAACTGGTCCTTTCCGATCCCTCCCTGGCCGTCTCAGTCCAAACCCAGGGGAAACAGACCACCAAGTCTACAGTCTCAGGGTATGCAGAGATCGAAACAATGGAGTGTTCCCACCTCAAAAACAGGGAGTGGTAAGCCACCCCTTTATGGAAAAAGTTCACAACGACTTTCCAATTATCCTTCTCAGCCATGTCGAAGTACTTGCACCCCTAGGAGGAAAACTCGTCCTTCATGCAAAAAAATGGATGTCCATTACTCAGGACTGATAGGTTCTAAACATTGTATCCCAGGGATATGGATTCTACTTCCACTCACTGCCAACCCCAAGCGAGTTGCCAGACCTTCCTTCAAACCAGTGGGCAGAGGCTCAAAAGCAAGTACTTTTGCCTTCTCCATATCAGGGCTATTCAACCTATTCCATTAGAATAAAGGGGACAGTGTTTCTACTCCAGTGTGTTTCTGGTGCTCAGAAAAGAGAGCTCTTGGCACCCTATCCTGGATCTGTCAATTCTCAACACCTTTCTGATGATCCCAAAATTCAAAATGCTTACACTGCAACAGCTTCTTCCTATGCTAATCAAGGATGCCTGGTTAGTCACCCTAGGCTTAAAAGAAGCTTATCTGCACATCCCCATAAGGGAGTCTTGCAGAAAATATCTATGTTTCAGGGCAGGCTCTATGTACTTCCCTTTGGCTTATCTACTGCGCTCAGAGTATTCACAAAGTGCCTGGTTCCAGACATTGCATACTACAGGCAGAGAAATATTCAAATTTACCTATACTGGGACGATTGCCTGATTCAGGCGGACAGTCAGGAATTGCTGCTTCAGCACCTGGCATTTGCAAAAAGACTTCTAAGTTCACTGGGATACACCGTAAATGAAAAGAAATCACAACTGGTGCCCAGCCAACAAATTGTATTCCTGGGAGCAAGCTTGAACACACCTTCCAGATGGCATGCCTCACTCCAGAAAAGCCGGTCCATTTGACAAACTACTTCAAACTAATGGCCACCAAAACTGAGCTATCTGCAAGGAAAATACTGCAAGCCCTGGGTTCATGGCCTCATGCATTCTGCTAATTCCACATGCAAGACTGCATATGAGGAAACTTCAGTGGTACTTAAAAAGTCTCTGGTGTCAACATTCTCAGGACCTGGAAACAGTGATTCCTATCATACCTTGTCTAAGGGCAGAGTTCCTTTGGTGGGCAGAGGCATGCAACCACAACAAGGGACTCACCCCCTTGCCCACCCAAACCCTGACAACAGATGCATCAGACTATGCATGGGGGCTCACATGGCAGGCAAATGCATTCAAGGCAAATGGAGCCCAGAACAAATTCCCCCTGCATATCAATCAAAAAGAGATGCTAGCTGTACAGAATGCTCTGACAGCCTTCAAATGCTTTATACTTCCAGGACAGCTCCTGATAAAAACAGACACCACAGTTATGTGGTACATAACCAAGCAGGGGGGAACTCATTCTTACCCACTCTGCAGGTTAGCCATGGCCCTGTGGTACACAGCCTTGAGCAACCAAGGGCACCTACAAGCTCAATTCTTGCCAGGCAAGCAAAATTCACTGGTAGACGACTTCAGCAGAAATTTACTGGACTCCAACAAGTGGAAACTGGAACCCAACTTATTCAAACTTCTAATCCAGAGGTGGGGAATACCGGAGGTGGACCTTTTTGCCTCCCTCCAAAACCACCAATTGAGCAAATTTTGCACCAGGAACCCTCACAGCAGAGCCTGGAAGGTGGATACCCTATTTTTTACATGAGAAAAGTGTATGCATTTCCTCCTTTGCCCCTCCTCTCAAAAGTACTACTCAAGATCAAACAGGACAGGCCAAGGGCAAACCTTATTGCACCAGACTGGCCACACCAGCATTGGTACCCACTCCTACGCAGTCTGACAGCAGTGCCACCCTGGCACCTACATTAGACACCTTCCCTGCTGTCCCAGCAGGAGGGACAGATTTTGCATCCACAGCTGCAAACCGTAAACCTTGCAGCCTGGCTTATCCCATGAATACACCACCAGCATCCCTCAGCAAACAGGTGCTGGATGTCATCCTTGAGGCCAGAAGGCCTAGTAGTAGGAAATCCTATGCTGAAAAGTGGAAAAGATATTGTTCTTGGAGTCAGTCTCAAGGAAAGGACACAGCTGTGCCCACCTTACCTCAAATCCTTGATTACCTAGCAGAGCTCCACAGAGGCCTATCCTTCTCATCCATTAAGATTCATGCCTCTGCCATCTCATCTCATTATAATACTGAGCCACCTCTCTTTTCTCGCCCTCTCATCAAACAGTTCCTGAGAGAAGCTAACAATTTA
This sequence comes from Protopterus annectens, assembly GCF_019279795.1. Taxonomy (NCBI): domain Eukaryota; kingdom Metazoa; phylum Chordata; order Ceratodontiformes; family Protopteridae; genus Protopterus; species Protopterus annectens. The sequence goes on along the minus strand of NC_056732.1, from coordinate 124,322,607 downwards.
AGCCCTCCTAGGAGAACTCCCACCCGACCTGAAACCTTAACTTTGTACTGGAAAAGCTCACACTTCTCCATTTGGATCCTGCTGCTTCAGCAGAGATAAAATTCCTCTCTTGGAAAACAGCCTTACTTCTAGCTATTACTTCAGCAAGAAGAGTGTCTGAGTTACAGGCACTAATGGCGGTGGAACCCTTCATTATTTTCCATGCTGACAGGATTTCACTCGGGGCTAACTCATCCTTTATGCCCAAGGTGGTATCCAGTGTGCCTTTAAACCAATCCATCCATTTGCCAGCCTTTTTCCTTAATCCTCAGAATAAAGGGGAAAGGATCTTGCACTCCTTGGACATGCACAGACAGCTCAGGTTCTACCTTGGCAGGATTAAGCCTTTCAGAAAATCTGACCAGCTGCTAGTCAGCTTTGCTACAGGGGCAGAGGGAATGGCCATTTCGAAGCAAACCATTTCCAAATGGATAGCACACTGCATCCATTTCTGCTACAAGCACCATGGAAAACCTATCCCTCAGGGGATCAGAACTCATTCCACTAGAGCTACTTCAACCTGGTGTTCTGCACACACCTTCACCAAGCATTACCACTTACCTATTTTTTTCTAAATCCACAGCTGGATTTGCTCCAGCAGTCTTACAAGGCCTGCTAGCCAGCCCTAACACTTCTTGAATGCCTCCACCCCTCCTCAGCTTTGGGAATCAACCCAAGTGTGATGACTGCAACAGTGAAACACGAAGAACATAGTGCAGTTGTGTACACTTACCATAAATGTAGATGTTTGAGTGTATTCAGTGTTGCAGTCCTGGTTTCCCTCCCTCCAGCCCCCTGGCTTTCTCTATCCTTTCTACCTATCCTCTTTATGGCCATCTTTTATGGCAGGGGTATTTACTTTTTACTGGAGGTGTTCCACACCATGTGATAGCTTCCTATTTTGGGGGCTCCTGACATCTGGGGCAAGAAAAACTAATGTACTGGCATCGGCTGCATGTTTTATACCCTTGATGACCTGACGTCATGGAAGAGGCAACAGCATCCGATGCAGAAATCCCAAGACTCTGGTATTCGGGCTGACTGAGGGCTACCTGCAAGCATATAACCCAAGTGTGATGACTGCAACAGTGAATACGCTTGAACATCTACATTTCTGGTAAGTGTACACAACTGTACTTTGTTGACAGCCTCTCTTTTAACCACCACATTGCCACTGTGATCCAAAAGTCCTTATATGTTGCACATCTTATTAGTAAGGGGTTTGCATCCAGGAAGAAAGAGGTCGTTGCCTCCCTCTACTCTTCCCTTATTAGGCCAATCATCGAGTACAATGCCCCATTTGGCATGTACCTCACTAGACACCTGCAGCAACTAGAGAGGCTGCAAAAGTACCTCACAAAGCGGAGCCTAGGCCTTAAACACTTGTCCTATATGGACAGACTCAAAAAAACTCCCAACTATTCTCCGTCTCATATCGCCTACTTAGAGAAACACATCTAAAGAATATATGCTTGACTTACAAAGCCATGTCTGACCGAGCTCTTGTAGAAATGCTACATCTAAAGAAATCCCAATCCCTGCTCACCACATGCTCCAGAGAACTCAACCTCATTATCACAATCAACAAAACATGCTGGAGGGACAGGTTCATAACCCAGAGACTACCCATGCTGTGGAATAGACTTCACATACATGTCAAACACCTCACTGGCTCAAGAAATCTTGATGAGTGGATGGGAAATAGAAAATTCACCCCAGGGATCAGTCCCGTGGTTCTACTTGACAGAGGCACTGGGAACTATTGTGGCACATCGCCAGGGTAATCCTATGGGCTAGGCTTGTAAAGGCTACTAGGCCATTAGCCTAGTACACACCTATGAACCGGTGTGTGTGAAAGGAGAATGGCTGTGTGTGTGTGTGTGTGTGTGTGAAAGGAGAATGTCTAAACAATATACCATAAAAGCTATGTTTGAACCTGGTAAGTTTGGGGGGGGGGGGGGGTCTGCCATCTTCTCAGTTGTGGAAAACCTTTATACCACACACATTCTGATAATATTTAATCTGCATGCAGATTGTTGAAAAATAATAGGGTGTTGAAATTGTGACATGTTGCCCCTTTATACACGTCAGAGTTTTCAAAAATAACAACTTTTTCAGTTAAATGTTTAACTCTTGCATTGCAAAGTAATTATTTTCTCTCTCAAACAGGTTCCTGTGATTTGCACAGGTCAGCCATAAAAGACTTGTGAATGCTGGTGATCCAGATAACTATGTATTATTTGTCATTTTGACTTGCCTTTAGTGCCATATATTAGAAAACATATTACGCAACCTAGAATTCTAAGTTTATAGCAGTATTAATTTATGCAGACATTGCTTTATTTATGTTTTGTAAAAGGGTTAATGAGATACAGAGACATGTCTGACCTCAGTGTGGGTGTCATACAGGCACTGCAATATGGAAGGCTGTACCCACCCTAACTCCCTTCCTGATGTGCATGTCAATGGCCTGCCATGTTTATTGTTCATCCTTCCCCACCACCAGTCTCATCCTTTTGTTTGGGTGTCTGTCGGTCTACTGTCTTTCTCAGTCCATGGTGTGTCATCACCTGCACCTCTGTCTTTGCCTGTGTTTATATATTTGCTCCTGCACCTTTAGCCTCTTGTCATACCTTTAACTTCCCTAACCTCCTTCCCCACCTTTCCTCCTTAAAAAAAAAAAAAGACCACCTTCCCTCAATAGGTCGACTATCCCTTCCTTCCCCACTCTCAGCTTAAATTAATCTGTTTACCATGTGTATTCTCATCTGCTTGTTGCTCCGCTTTCATACTGTCTTATACACCCAGGTCTCTATCCCTTGTTAATGGGCAACAAATATACTTAATGAGTGCAGTAGTCCCTTTACAGTACTTGTTTTCATACTGTGTCTTATATCTATGCATGTACATAAGCTGTATATCAGCTGCCCCTCTCACCCCTATATTTGTGACTGTTAGTGTTCCTCCTTCATCACAGTTCCTGGTCATAGTGCAATTGGGTTTACTGTTTAGCAGGGAACTGAGATGCACATTCTTACTTAGTTAATTGATGTTGTGTGTTTCAGCTTTTCCCGGTTAGGGGTCGCCACAATGGAACTCCGGTCCGCTAATGATTGGCAGTTGATTTTTACATGCCGAGTTGCCAGCCCTGACGCACAACCTTCAACAAAGGTACGCCCATTCACGCATGTCTCCATGCAGAAGACTCTCTAGCTGGGAATCAAACCGGACAGCGTCTTACTGTGAGGTGACAACGCTACCGCAGCACCACCACCGCTGATTTACTTAGTGAATTGATAATGGACATTTTTCCACATCACACCATGAGCTGCAGCTGTGATAGGCACTCAGCTGTAACACTAGGCATGTTTCGGAATTACAGGGTTATGTGTTTAGCATGGGGTTAACCCAACATGGTTTCTATGCTTGGGTTATGCAGTACTTAGATTTGTGTTTGATTTTATTAATTATGGAGCTGAAAGGCTTAAGGTAAAGGCACACAATTTATCATGTGATATTAACTTGAGTATAAAAAGAGAGGCATTCTTACCTTTCAACCTCTTAGCACATGAATTCTGGACAAAGCCAAAAATAATGGAAGGGGGACAAAAGCCCAAAATCAAAAAGAGATTTTAAATATTGCTCATATAAACTTAAAAAATTGCTAGCATAACATGATGTTCTTCATTCCACATTGCTGCAGTCCTAACTATTGGGTAGTCCGCTGTCCAGTCGGCCCGAATACCAAAGTATATGGCTGACGTCGGTCACGGCGCATTAGACTGACGTCAGTACGTCAGGGTACTAATGCGCATGACCGACGTCATATCCTCAGTCTTTTTTGCCGCATGGTCCGATGCAGAAGCAGTTTTTGCGAGTGCAGGTTGGCGTTCTGAAAGTTTCTGAAGTCAGAGTTTCAGACCGAATCAAAGTTGGCTAAGTACCCGTTGGGGAATATTTTGGTTTTTCTTGCCTCAGTATTTAACCGGATGTCAGAAAAAGTGAATAACTGTATTTCTTGTGGGAAACAGATACCTCATAGGGATTACCATACTTTGTGTATACCTTGTTTAGGGCCTGAGCACGACGTTGTTGGATGCCGCTCTTGTGCTAGATTTAACAAACGCACTATTAAGAGAAGGTTAGACTGTGCCAGGTTAGTGTTTGGGAAGCGTTGTAATTATAAAATGCCGTCGGATGCTCCGGCCGCTTCAGCCAAAAAGCGCAAGGACAAAGCAGGGAAGCCTAGAATGGAAGAACCGACAGTCCCGGACGTCGGTTCTTTAGAAGGCCCAGTGGAGCCGGAGGTTCTGCCAGGAGTTTCTTTGGAGTCTCAGGGAGAAACTTTACTGTTACAGGATGTGTCCTCTCAGGAAGTAGGCCAGGCTGAAGGGGCTTCTCAGGTGGCTGTTCTTCCCTCTCTTCCTAAGGTGGTTAAGGCCTCGCCTTCTGTTTCTAAGGCTTCTTTAAGAGGCAGGCCTACTTTAGCTTCAGTGGGGGTTTCTCCGAGTGTTTCAGGGTCTTTGCCTAAGAAGCATATGCTAAAAATGGCAGAGGATTTGATTACAATGATTAGAGGTTCTATGCCCCCTCCTGATAAGAGGCCTAGGGTGGAACCTGAGTTTGAGAGTTTTGAGCAATGTTCGGAGGCTTCTGAGTCTTGGCTGAAGACTTGCAGGAGTATCCTCCTTATTCTGATTCTGATGTGGATGATTCTACTCCTTCAGCTTCGCCTCCTGAGGATTTTTCTTTTCAGAGACTCTGCATTCCATGAGGGAGCATTTTAAATGGGAAGGTCAAGATTTCTCTGATTCCAGGAAGAGGCTTAGAGAATTCTTGTTTTGCCCCAGCATAGGCCTTTAGCTATACCTCCTGTTCTGAATGTGGTAGAAGATGTTTTTGCAGAGGCTTCACTAAATCCTGATTCTTTGCCTCCTGCCCCAGTTAAACCGGATAGGTACTATAGGGTGCCTGGCCCATAAGTATCTTTTAAGAGTCCTAGGGCAGACCCAGAAACTGTCTCTCAGGGGCCTAAAGGTGTGAAGGCTTCTGTGGTTAAAAATCCTGTTCCTCCTGATAAAGAGGCAAGGGCTTTGGATAGATGGGGAAAGAAAGTGTACACTTCTTCCACTTTAGCCATGAGGCGTTGAATTGTCAGTTTCATATGTTAAAATATCAGAATTATCTCCTTTCACAATTGAAGTCTAAGGTGGATGCTCTGGCTGAAGGTATTGAGTGTAAAGAGTTGCAGGATTTAGTTCATGTTTCTGAACAAGTGGGAAAGCATTCCTTGCAGTGTGGTTTTGATGCTGTGCAGGCCTCCTCGAGGGTGGCTGCCACTGGTTCTGTTCTTCGTAGGCACGCCTGGTTGAGAGATCAGAACTTAGCTGAGCATGTTAAGACAAGGATTTTGGATGCTCCTTTACAGTCTGATGTGTTGTTTGGTTCGCCTGTGGAAGCAGTTTTAAAGAAAATGGAGGACAAGGCTAAGTCTATGCAAACTGTTAAGGATTTTTGCAGGTGCAGCCTCCAAGTTTAGTAGAAATTGGCCTACTAAGGGGTGGACTTATCCTGCTTATGATTCCCAGTCTAGGGGTAGGTCTAGGCGTGGTAGGGGCAGAGCTCAAGGTTCTTTTAGGCCTAGGACAGGGAGTTCACCTGCTCAGACTTCTGGTGAGGGCAGGGGTCAGTCCTTTCGTAAGCAGACCCAATGACCTGCCTTTTCAGCTGCCAGTACATTCTCGCCTGGCAGCACCTCTGGGAGGAAGGCTGTCTCTTTTCAAAGAAAATTGGGATTTAATTACCCAAGACAGATGGGTTCTGGATATCATTCACCACGGTTACAGGTTTTATTTCCATACCTTGCCTCCTTTCAAAGGCATGCCAGACATTCCTCCTCTACAAAGAACAGAGGCTCACAAGCAAATTTCTCTGTTGCTCCAAATAGGGGCCATTCAGTCAGTTCCTGTGCCAGAAAGGGGCCTAGGATTTTATTCTCGCCTGTTCCTAGTACCAAAGAAGGGGAACACGTGGAGACCAATTTTGGATTTATCTATCCTCAACACTTATCTGGACATTCCCAAGTTCAAAATGTTGACGTTACAACAGCTTTTACCTCTGCTGGGCAAAGATCACTGGATGGTAACTTTAGATCTCAAGGAAGCTTACCTTCATGTGCCTATAAGACTACGTTGCAGGAAGTATCTGCGTTTTCGAGCTGGAAATTCTCATTATCTGTTCTCTGCATTGCCCTTTGGCTTATCTACTGCGCCCAGAGTATTCACAAAGGTTCTGGCTCCAGTGATAGCTTACTTCAGGCTAAAAGGAATTCAAATCTATCCTTACTTGGACGACTGCCTGATTCTGGCTCAGGAAAAGGAAGACCTTTTACAGCATTTGGAATATGTCATAGCAGTGCTAAGATGCCTAGGGTATTCTGTGAACGAAATAAAGTCCAGTCTAGTACCCTCTCAAGACATGTGCTTTCTGGGTGTGAGACTGAATACAGCAGCCCAGATGGCCTTTTTAACCCCGGACAAACAACAGAATCTTTCCAGTTACTTCCATCAACTATCTCTTCAGTCCGGGCTGACTGCAAGGACAGTCCTTCAAGCCTTAGGGTTCATGGCATCTTGTATTCTGGTGCTTCCCAATGCCAATCTGCATATGAGGAAGCTACAATGGTATCTCAAAAATCTATGGACACAGCACTGCCAGGATTTGGACACTTTCATTCAAATAATACCTTGCATTCAAAAGGAATTTTTGTGGTGGGCCCAGGAATGTCACCTAAACAAGGGACTCTCTGTGACCCGGCCAGAGGCGAGTCAGATTCTAACGACAGATGCCTCAGACATTGCTTGGGGAGCTCATCTAAATGGAAAGTGGATTCAAGACAAGTGGCCTGCCAGACTACAGCATCTACATATCAACATGAAAGAGATGTTAGCAGTCCAGTTTGCATTAATGGCTTTCAAGGAGTTACTTCTTCCAGGGCAGGTGTTGATTCTAACAGACAACACAACTGTCATGTGGTACATCAACAAACAAGGGGGAACACATTCTTACCCATTGTGCAGGCAAGCAATGATTTTATGGGAGACTGCGCTCAGCTTGCAACTAACTCTTCAGGCAAGGTTTCTGCCGGGAGCACAGAACTCCTTAGCAGATGTGTTAAGCAGACAAATCATGGATCCCCACGAGTGGAAACTGGATCTTCATGTATTTCAAAAATTGACAGTGTCATGGGGAACTCCAGATATAGATCTGTTCGCTTCTCCACTAAATCACCAGCTGCCAAAGTTTTGCACGAAGGGATTTCATCACACAGCTTGGAAAGTGGATGCTCTTTCTTTCAGTTGGAAAAATCTTCATGTGTATGCTTTTCCACCTCTGCCTCTTCTCCCAAAGGTGCTTCTAAAGGTCAGACAAGACAAGCCAAGGATGATTTTAATAGCTCCAGATTGGCCTCGGCAGCACTGGTACCCATTACTGAGGAGTCTGGTAAGGAAGCCTCCATGGCCTTTACCCTTGATTCCACACCTGTTGTCTCAGAGGGACGGTCATCTGCTCAATGTCAAGCTTCACTCTCTTCATCTAACAGCCTGGCATATTCTGTTTTGAAAGACAGCAGGTCTCAACTTCCTCAACAAGTTTTAAATGTGATTATGGAAGCCAGAAGACCTAGTACAAGGAAAGTGTACGCAGAAAAATGGAAGAGATTTTATTTTGGACTGCAGCAAAGAATTTGGAGATTTCTGAGCCTAATTTGAGTGTGGCTCTTCAATATCTTACTGAGTTATTGGACAAAGGTTTGTCTTTCTCTTCCATTAAGATTCATGCTGCAGCAATTTCAGCTCACTATGATTGTGACCCACCATTGTTTTCACATCCTTTGTTCAAGCAATTTCTTAGAGGGCAAAGAATATAAGACCCCCACGTAGAGCTCCTACTCCTGCTTGGGATCTCAATTTTGTGTTGGAGAAACTTACTCTACAACCTTTTGAGCCTGCGGCTACTGCTGAACTGAAATACTTGTCATGGAAGACTGCTTTTTTGTTGGCCATTACTTCTGGAAGAAGGGTTTCTGGGTTACAGGCCCTTATGGCGGTTGAGCCTTTTGATTTTTCATAAGGATAGGGTATCATTACGTACTAATCCTTCCTTTATGCCTAAGGTGGTTTCTAGTGTGGCTTTAAACCAAACTATTCATTTGCCTACTTTCTATGCAGATCCCCAAAATAAAGGGGAAAAGATTTTGCACACTTTAGATGTACACAGGCAATTGCGTTATTATTTAAGCAGAACTAAGGATTTTAGGCAGTCTCAGCAGTTGTTTGTTTCTTTTGCTTTGAGTTCAGGGCAAGCCTGTGTCAAAACAAACTATTTCTAGGTGGATTGGGTTTTGCATTGCATTTTGTTATTCCCATCATGGTAAGGAGATTCCAGCTGGGATTAGGCCTCATTCCACTAGGGCTACTGCCACTTCAACAGCATTTCTAAGGGGGTGGCAACTAAGGATATTCTGGAGGCAGCTACTTGGAGTTCAGTGCATACTTTCTCTAAGCATTACCACCTTCCTCTCTATTCTAAGTCTAGGGCTGGTTTTGCCACAGCTATTTTGCAAGGCATATTATCAGCTCCTGCTTCCTTATGATTTGCCAGCCTCCCTTACCTCTGCTTTGGGATTCTACCCAATAGTTAGGACTGCAGCAATGTGGAATGAAGAACATAGTACAGTTTTGTACCTACCATAAATGTAGATGTTCGAGGATCCACATTGCTGCAGTCCAATTTACCCTCCCTCCTTCCCCTCTGTGTTTAGGGGTGGTTGTGTAGGTGAGGTTATTTTCTGGTACTTTTGTATATATTGTATATATTTTTGGTGCAGGTATGTTTGGTGTTTTTGGTTTTGGCCTTGTCTTTTTAGGGTCTTCTGACATCTGGGGCAAGAAAAGACTGAGGATATGACGTCGGTCATGCGCATTAGTACCCTGACGTACTGACGTCAGTCTAATGCGCCGTGACCGACGTCAGCCATATACTTTGGTATTCGGGCCGACTGGACAGCGGACTACCCAATAGTTAGGACTGCAGCAATGTGGATCCTCGAACATCTACATTTATGGTAGGTACAAAACTGTACTTTTTGCATTAGCATGCATTTTCTGAAGGAAAAGAAGTCAGAAACTCAAAAGTCTAGCATAGTGGATTCAGATTGTATGAGGAACAGACAGAAAATATACAGCAAAAATCTCAACATTCTGCAACATTATAGACAGGTGGCAAGTATGAAGGAACATTAATGATACTATGGACGCTTGAAAAAAACATCTTTGTGAAGGCTGCTGGAAGGCTTGCAGTTTTTTGTTTTATTGTTTTAAAATCCTGTTATTATCAATACACAGTGTTTTATCTCAGGGTTCTATCTTAGGACCACTATTATTCACAGTCTTCACAAATGACCTCCATACCTCCACACAGCATGCATCTATCATTCAGTATGCAGATGACACTACCTTAATCTGTGCTGCAAAAAACATTTCCACCCTCCTGCAAACAACTCAACTAGCATTCTCTGACATTGAAAACTACCTTACCAAAGCCCAACTTATCCTCATTCCAAAGAAAACTCAGCTTATGATTATAACCAGTAGTAACAAAAACACTGATAACAGTCAGTTCACTATCTACTCCACAAATGCTACTCCAATCACTCCAGTGGCACAGGCTAAGCTATTGGGAATAACCATAGACTCCCACCTAAAATTTGATAGTCATCTCAACTTAACTATTAAAAAAGTACATGCCAAACTGGGATCACTCTACCGTATCAAACCATTTCTTACCAACAACACAAGATCAGCCGTTGCTCGCTCCCAGCTTCTATCCACCCTACTCTATGCATCTCCCATTCTGACTAATCTCAATAAAACTGAACTCAGCAAAATGGAAGCCTGCTATAACAGAATTGCCCACTTTGCTGCACATTGCTCATATAGGTTCATAGGTAGGTACTAGGCTATCGGCCCAAGGGCCTACATAAGCCTAGCCAGCAAGGTTCCATAGCTTACGCCACCCAAGAAAGTTATTTTCCTGTGCCACTGTCCAGCAGAGACACAAAAGTGATCCCCGGGGTGTATTTCTTATTTCCCATCCACTCATCAAGATTTTTCTTGAAGAGTGCTAAAGAAGAACTTTGCTTGACATAGATGGGTAGCTTGTTCCAGAGTATAGGAAGTCTCTGGGACAGGAATCTATCCCTCCAGTGTGTCCTGTTTATTGTGGTGATAAGGTTTAGGTCCCTAGAGCGTGTAGCTCGGAGGGATTGGGATTTCTTTAGGTGTAGCATGTCCAACAGCTCTGGGTTTGACATAGCTTTATATGTTAGGCAGAGATCACCTCGGAGTAGTACGGAATAAAGCTGGAGGTTTTTGAGGCGGTCAGTGTAGGACATTTGTTTGAGGCCAGTAATCCTCTTTGTGAGGTACTTCTGTGGCCTTTCCAGCTGCTGCAGATGTCTTGTGAGGTACATTCCAAAAGGGGCGTTGTACTCTATAATGGGTCTAATGAGTGATGAGTAGAAGGGAACAATGACCTCTTTTTTTTCCTGGATGAGAACCCTTTTATGATGAGGTGTGCCACGTAGAAGGACTTCCTGACTACTGTGGTGATGTGACTAACAAAGGAGAGACTACTGTCCACCGGGGTCCCAAGGTCTCTTATCACGCATTCGGTGTTAAGTAGATTGCTGCCTATGTGGTAGTTCATGGGTACAGAGTTTTTACCAAAGAGGATGACACTGCACTTTTTGGCATTGAGCTTGAGGCCATGGCTCTGACACCAGGCATCTGTCTCAGTGAGGCCCTTCTGTAGGATGTCCACATCATTTGAGGACATGACTATTGCTCCTAGTTTGCAGTCATCTGCGAAATTTGTTAGCCTGAGGCCTTCTGTGTTAGCCTGTACTTCAGAGAAGTAGATACCAAACAGGAGAGGTCCCAGGACGGAACCCTGTGGTACTCTACTTGTCACTGCTTTGAGGTCAGATTTTGAGTCTGCAACTTTTACAGTGTGGGTTCTGTCAGTGAGCCATTTGGCAACCCATCTTGTGACGTAGTGATTTATACCAAGTTTAGTGAGTTTAGCTATAATTCCAGAATGGGGGATGGTGTCGAAAGTCTTGGCGAGGTCAAGATAGGCTGTGTGAACCACCTTACCCTCATCCACGGCTTTGGTGACTGCCTCAAAGAAGTCGATCAGGTTCAGGAGGCATGATCTACCTTTCACAAACCCGAACTGGGTGGGATCCAGAGTTTTGAGGTTACCAATGTCTTTGCTTATGAGTTCCATGATGATACGTTCCATTGCCTTGCAGACCAGGCTCGTCAGGCTAATAGGTCGCTAGTTCCCGGGATCAGTGGTGGCTAACTCTTTGTGGAGTGGGATAACTGTTGCTGTGCACCATTCAGTGGGCACAAAGCCTGATGCGGGGCTATTATTGAACATGGTGCTTAAGTGGGGAGCCAGTTCGTTCTGAAGTTTTTGTAAAACGCAGCCTGGGATGTTGTCCGGTCCCATGGATGCTGTGTTTTTGGCTTTAGAGAGTGCAGCTTTTACCTGCTTAGTTGTGATTACAGGGACTCTGCATTCTTCCTGTATAGATATGGGCCCTTTAGGGGGTGAGAGGGGGGTAAAGTTAGCACTGAACCAATCTGCCAGGATGTTGGCAGTATCAGTTAGTTCTGTAATTTTTGTGCCTTTGTGCTGTAACTCAGAGCAGATCTTGGTGTTGCCATCTAGATTCCTGACATAGCTATAGAATGCTTTGTGGTTGTCCTTGGATTTAGTGGCGATTTTTTGTTTTCGTAGCTAGCTTTGGAGGATCTTATAAGGGATCTCAGTTTCTTAATGAGGCTGACCAGGGAGCTCCTCCACTCATGGGATTTTACTCTCTTTTGCAACTATTTCTTCCTTCTGTTGTACAGTTTGTTTATGGCAGGGGACCACCAGATTGGCTTCCTTTTTAGGAGGATAGCGTCTTGGTTCTGTTTGGGATAGCACTATCCATGCACTCGTGTAAGTGCTTATAGAGTGCATTTGTGTAGGCTTCAGCAGTTGTAACTGTTTTGTCCATCTACATGGAACTCATCACTGTACTGCTTTGAGACAGCTCTACTGGCTTGAACTGCCCAACCTCCTAACTTACAATCAGCTCTGCCTCTGTCATTCTATCTATTACCTCCCCAATAAGTGTCCTGCCCTCAAAAACCTAGTGCAACATCACTCAGCCAAAAGGCCTCTTAGATCATCAAGCAAACTACTACTAGAAGTCACCAACAGCTACAGTAGCTTTGGAGATGTGCTATATAGTAGTTCAGTGGCTAAAAAATGGAAATCTGTCCCCACTAGCATTCAAAACACATCTTCCAAAGCCTCCTTTAAAGACCTCATCAGGCAACATCTCAAGCAAAGTTGGCAGTGCTGGTTGCTCCCCAGGCTAGTGAAAGTGGATAAGGTATACATACTAAATCTAGAGTACTTGATAATAGTTTTCAATCTTACTCACAAACACTGGCTAATCTACAGTGTATGTACTGTACCTGTGTACTATGTATGTATTCTACCTATGTTCCAAATTTCAGCTGTACACCACAAATCGATTAATTACCTTTATTTTTAAATTAATATTTTTTGTTTGTTCTCTCCACTGTAAATGTTGATATTCCGCATACCACTGTAAAAACATGTCTTTTGTAATTTGTGTGTATACTGATCATGTCTAACTAAATGTATCTGTAATTTTTCTTTGTGGAGCTTTTCTCCCTGGGCCTCTGCTGAAAAAGGGCCTTTTCGGCTCAGTCAGACACCCCCGGTTAACAAATGTAAAATAAAATAAAGTAAATAAAATACATTAAACTTCTGGTTCAGTGAGCCAGCTGATGTTCTTCGTGTTTCACTGTTGCAGTCATCACATTTGGGTTATCTCTGCCAGGGTTGCCCTCAGTCGGCCCGAATACCAGAGGCTTAGTATTTCTGCGTCGGCTGCTGTCGATTCAGGACTGACATCAGGTTGTCAGTAGTAAGGCAGCTGATGCCATTACATCAGTCTTTCTTGCCGAGGAGCCCAAAGCAGAAGCAGTTCGCACGACTGCCAGTTGGCCACTACCTGAGTTTCATTTTTTGAATTGAAGTTGGTCTTCTAAAGCTAAGTACCCTGTTGGGGATCCTTTTTTCTTGCTCTAACCGATGTCAGAAAAAGTTAACAATTGTCTCACCTGTGGAAAGCAAATACCACACTGAGACTTTCATTCTTACTGCATCGCTTGCTTAGGCCCAGACCACAACGTCTTTCGCTGTCGCTTTTGTGCTTTGTTCAACGCCAGAACTATACGTCGCCGGGCCCTTATTGTAGCTAGATATTTTCGCTCTCAGTCCCTGATTTCCGATATGGCTTTGGTAGGCCATCCGACATCAGATCTTCCAAAAAAACATAAGGATAAAGACAGAGACAGACCACAGAGGTCCAAAACTGCCGACGCTTCCGTTAAGCTAGTCGCCAGTCCACCAGTACTCAGTGAGGCACTTTCGCAGCCCCTGATACCCGTTACTTCAGATTCGCAGGCCTCTACTGAGACCCATTCGGAGTCCGGTATGCCGCGAGATTCTTCTTCGACTATGGAACCTGCGGATGTCTTTACCTTAGATGGGTCCAGAGCCGCTGTGCAGGCACCGGCTTCTAAGGGTGAATTCAGGCCTTCCAACATTCATTCTAAAGACGCCATCATTTCAATCCAGAAGTTCCAAATCCCTCAGGCCTAAAACTCGCACTACGCCTAGAAAACCGATGACCAAACCGCGAGCTCAGGCCCATATGCCTCAAAAGCAAATGCTTATAATTAAGGGAAGCCTGCCTTCCCCCCTTTAAAGAGACCTAGAGCTGAATTTCTTTCTGATTCTTCTGATGAGGAATCTGATATTTCTGCTCCTTCTGATTACCAGGATTTGCCCTTATCTACTTATGAGGATTTTGATGCAGAGGATTTAATTCCCTCTGCTTCCCCTCCAGAAGATTTTTCTTTAGGTGAAACCTTGCATACTCTTAGGGAGCATTTCCTCTGGGGAAGCCGGGATTACTCTTGAGTCCAAAAAGGACTTGGGGAATTCTTACTCCTGCCTCAACACAGGCCTTTAGCTATCCCTCCTGATGTTCTTCATGTTTCATTGTTGCTGTCATCACATTTGGGCTATCTGCTTGCAGTAGCCCTCAGTCTGCCTGATTAACAAAGTCTTGGGTCCTGTGTCGGTTGCTGTCCCTTCTTCCGTGACGTCAGGTCATCAGGGGTATAAAACATGCAGCCGACACCATTACATCAGTCTTTCTTGCTGTGCAGTGCCCAAAGCAGAAGCAGTTCGCAAGTGCCGGTCGGCCGACTCCTGAAATTTTCGTTTTCAAGTTTCAGAACCAAAGTCTTCAACTAAAAGCTAAGTACCCCATTGGGGAAACTTTTTCTTGCTCTAAACCGATGTCAGTAAAAGTAAATAATTTCATTACTTGTGGAAAGCAAATACCTCATAAAGATTTTCATTCGTACTGTATTCCTTGCCTAGGCCCTGATCACGACGTACCTCACTGTTGGTTTTGTGCCTTATTTAAACCACAAACTATCTGTCATTGGTATATTTTCTCTTCTAAATATTTTGGTTCTCGGTTTAATTATCCAGAAATGTCATCGGTTAGCCATCCGACTGCCAACATTCCGAAAAAATGCAAAGATAAAAGCAGACACAGGCCGCCTAGGTCCAAAACTGCTGACGACGCTTCTACTAAGCCAGTTGCCACTTCGCTGGTACTCAATCAGGCGCTTATGCACCCCTGATACCCGCTACTTCTGATTTGCAGGCCTCTACTGAGACCCTATCGGAGTCCGGTATGCCGCGAGATGCTTCAACTATGGAACCCGAGGATGTCTCTACGTTGGATGGTTCCAGAGCCGCTGTGCAGGCACCGGCTTCTGAGGGTGTATGGACTTGCATATTAAATCAACGCCTCCTTCATTACTAAGGCCTAAATCTCGATCCATGTCTAAAAAAACAATGTCCAGGCTACATGCTCAGACCTCTATGCCTAAAAAACAAATGATACGAATGGCTGAAGATCTAATAACTCTAATCAGGGGTAGCCAACCCCCCCTTCTAAGAGGCCTAGGACTGAGCTTGATTATGAATCTTCTGATCAGGATTCTGTTTTTTCTGACTCTTCTGATGACCTGGATTTGTCCTTACCTACTTATGAGGATTCTGATGCAGAGGACTCTATTCCCTCTGCTTCCCCTCCTGAGGATTTTTCTTTTGGAGAAACCTTACGTACTCTAAGGGAGCATTTCCACTGGGAAAGCCAGGAATTTTCTGACTAAAAAAATGGACTTAGGGATTTCCTTTTCCTACCTTAGCATAGGCCTTTGGCTATTCCTTCTGTACTAGACATTGTTGATGATGCTTTCTCGGAATCCAGTTTGGCCCCTGATTCCCTGCCTCCTGCTCCCGGTAAACCTGACAGATACTACAGGGTCCCTGAGTCCCACAAGTTCCTTTTCAAAAATCCTATTGCAGATCCAGAGACTATTTCACAGGGGCCCAAGGGCATTAAGGCTTCTACTGCTAAAAATCCTACCCCTTCTGATAGAGACTCCAGGGCGCTGGATAGATGGGGTAAAAAGGTTTACACTTCAGCAAACTTGGCCATTAGAGCTTTAAACTGCCAATTTCATATGTTAAAATATCAGCAACATGTTATTGGACTGCTTAAACAGAAAATGATGTTGATTCCTGACTGTGGAAAATGAAGACTTACAGGATTTAATGCATTCTGCTGAACAAGTTGGAAAACATACTTTGCAATGTGGTTTTGATTCATTAGAGGCCTCTTGCAGGGCTGCTGTTACTGGGTCTGTGCTTAGAAGGCATGCTTGGCTTAAGGAGCTATCTTTGCCTGATCATGTTAAAGCTACATTGTTGGATGCTCCTTTAAATCAGGACTGCCTGTTTGGCAACAAGGCTGAAGAAGTTCTTAAAGGATGTAAGATAAAGCTAAATCTATGCAAACTGTTAAAGATTTTTTACAAGTTCAGCCTCCTAGATTTAGTAGGCACTGGCCCTCTAAGAATCGGTCCTTTCCAGCCCCTTCCAGGGCTTCTCAAGCCAAACCCAGACACAGCAAAAATACCAAGTTTCAGTCCCAGGGAACTCACAGAACTAAGCAGTGGGGGGCCTCCACTTCCAAGTCTGGGAATAGTAAGACCCCCCCCCCCCATGGTAAACGGTCTCAATGACTTCCTTTTAAAATTTCCAAGCACTCATCTTCTGACTGCCCCTTTGGGGGGAAAGATTGCTCTTCATGCAAAGAACTGGGAACTCATTAACCAGGACAAATGGGTGTTAAATATAGTGTCCCAAGGATACAGATTTCACTTGCAAATGTTGGCAACACCAAGTGGGTGGCCGGACCTACCCCCAAATCAGTGGGCAGAGCCCCAAAAACAAATACCTTCTCTCTTAAGCATGAGGGCTATTTAACCGGTACCAGAAGAGGAAAAGGGACAAGGTATCTACTCGAGACTTTTCCTGGTACCCAGAACAGACAAATCATGGCGTCCTATCCTGGACCTGTCTACTCTAAATACCTTTCTGGAGATTCCAAAATTCAAGACGCTGACTCTTTACCAGTTACTTTCTATAAAGACACCTGGTTGGCAACACTAGATTTAAAAGAAGCATACCTGCACATCCCAGTCAGGGACTCTTGCAGAAGGTACTTACGCTTCAAAGCAGGCTAAACACACCATCAGTTCTCTGCACTGCCCTTTGGCTTATCTACTGCTCCCAGGGTATTCACAAAGTGCCCAGCTCCAGTTATTGCATTTTGCAAAGAAGTATTCAAATATACCCATACCTGGACGATGTCTAATTCAGGCAGAAAGCCATGACATACTTTTGAATCATCTGGCCTTTGTAAAAAGGGTTCTTATTTGTCTGGGGTACACCATAAATGAAAAGAAATCACAACTGGTACCCTATCAACATTCCTGGGAGCAAGCTTGAATACACCTTCCTAGATGGCTTACCTCACACCAGAAAAGCAAATTCATTTGACAACCTACTTCAAACAAGTGGCCACAAAAACCCTGCTATCTGCAAGACAAGTACTGCAAGCCTTGGGGTTCATGGCCTCCTGTATTCTTCTAATTCCATATGGAAGACTGCATATGAGGAAACTATAGTGGTATCTAAAAAGCCTATGGTGTCAACATTCTCACAGCCTAGAAACAATGATTCATATCATACCTTGCCTGCACCTACAGTTCCTTTGGTAGGCAGAGGCCTTTCACACCACCCCCTGCCACACAAACCCTAACAACAGATGCATCAGACTGTGCATGGGAGGCTCACCTGGCAGGGAAGTGCATTCAGGACAAATGGAACTTAAGTCAAATGCACCTGCATATCAATCAAAAAGAAATGTATCTGTACAGAATGCTCTGACAGGCTTCAAGGACTAAGTTATTCAAGGACAACTAATGGTAAAGACGGACAACACCGTGGTTATGTGGTACATAAACAAGCAAGGGGATACACATTCTTACCCCCTCTGTAGACTAGCCATGGCATTGTGGAACACAGTGTTGAGCTACCAAGTGCGCCTGCAAGCTCAGTTCCTTCCAGGAAAAGTAAATACACTGGCAGATGGACTAAGCAGAAACCTCATGGACCCAAGTGATTGGAAACTGGAACCAAGGATTTTCAACATGTTGACAAGCGAATGGGGGAGCCCAGATATAGACCTGTTTGCCTCTCCCCAGAACTACCAATTGGACAAATTTTGCACAAGGACTCCCCACAAACAAGCCTGGAAAGTGGATGCTCTGTCCTTCAGTTGGAAAAACCTAATCAGTGTATGCCTTCCCCTCTCTGCCTCTGCTCTCCAAAGTACTACTAAAAGTCAAATATGACAAACCAAGGATGATTTTGATTGCTCCAGACTGGCCGCGCCAACACTGTTACCCCCTTCTGAGCAGTGTGTCATGGTTATCTCCATGGCACCTGCCTCAGACTCCTTCCCTGCTGTCTCAGCAGGAGAACCAGATTCTGCACCCTCAGCTTCCAACACTGAACCTTGCAGCCTGGCTAATTACTTAAACTCTCCTTTACCATCCCTCAGCAAACCTGTGATGGATGTCATCTTAGAAGCAAGGAGGCCTAGTACTAGAAAATGTTATGCTGAAAAATGGAAAAGATTATGTGCCTGGAACCAACCTCAAGGGATGAGCACAGCAGCGCCCAATTTACCTCAGATTTTACAATACTTAACTGAGATGCTTCACAAGGGCCTGTCCTTTTTCTCCATTAAAATCCCTGCCTCAGCCATTTCAGCTCATTATAACACAGAACCTCCCCTCTTCTCTCATCCACTGCTCAAACAGTTCCACAGAGGGGCCAACAATTTGAGACCACCCAGGAGAGCTCCAACTCCAGCCTGGGACCTTAACTTTGTCTTGGGGAAACTCACTCTACCGCCTTTCGAGCCAGCTGCTACTGCAGACTTAAAATTTCTTTCTTGGAAAACAGCTTTTCTTTTAGCAATCACTTCAGCTAGAAGGGTATCTGAATTACAGGTCCTTATGGCAGTGGAGCCTTTCATCATCTTTCATGCGGACAGGGTGTCCCTCAGAACCAATCTATCCTTCATGCCCAAGGTGTGGTATCCAGTGTGGCTCTTAATCAGTCCATTTGCCAATCTTCTTTCCCAGTCCACAGAATAAAGGGGAACAGATACTGCATTCCTTAGATGTGAACAGACAACTTAGATTCTACTTGGACAGGACTAAATCTCAAAGGAAATCTGAACAACTGCTGGTGGTATTTGCTGCAGGGGCAGAGGGGAAGGCTATTTCAAAGGAAACCATTTCTAAATGGATAAGCCATTGCATTCATTTCTGCTATAAGCACCATGGAAAACCTATCCCCCAGGGGATCAGATCTCACTCCACCAGGGCCGAATCTACCTCCACAGCCTTTCTCAAGAGGTGTCCCTACCAGGGACATCCTAGAAGCTGCTACATGGAGTTCTGTACATACTTTCACTAAGCATTATCATTTGCCAATTTTCTCTTAATCCAGGGCTGGCTTTGCCACTGCAGTCTTGCAGGGCCTTATAGCTGGCCCTTTTGCTATCTAAATTCCTCCTCCCAACCATAGCTTTTGGAATCTACCCAGATGTAATGACTGCAACAGTGAAACACGAAGAACATAATACAGTTGTGTGCACTTACCATAAATGTAGATGTTCGAGTGTATTCACTGTTGCAGTCCTGGTTACCCTCCCTCCAGCCCCCTTACTTCTTTTGGCTATATCTCTTCTTTCCTTTACTATGCTTAAAAGTCTTTTTGGTGTATTTGCTTTTTTTTGTTGGAGGTATATCTATGTACTTTTATACTTAATTGCTTCCCATTAGGGGGCACCTGACATCTGGGGCAAGAAAAACTGATGTAATGGTGTCGGCTGCATGTTTTATACCCCTGACAACCTGACGTTATGGAAGAAGAGACAGCAACCAACGCAAGACCCAAGACTTTGTTAATCAGGCTGACTGAGGGCTACCTGCAAGCAGATAACCCAGATGTAATAACTGCATCAGTGAATACACTCGAACATCTACATTTATGGTAAGTGTACACAACTGTACTATGTCTCTACCTTGGATGGGCCCAGAGCCGCTGTGCAGGCACCGGCTTCTGAGGTTGTATTCAAGCCTACTGACTTGTGTGTTAAACTGACGTCATCTTCTTCTTCAAGGCCTAAAACTCGAACCATGCCTAGAAAACTAACACCCAGACCGCATGGTCAGGCCTCTATGCCTAAAAAACAAATGATAAGAATGGCTGAAGACCTTATTACTTTAATCAGGGGAAGCCAGCCTTGCCCTTCTAAGAGACCTAGGACTGAGTTTGCTTATGATACTTCTGACCAGGATTCTGAATTTTCTGTTTCCTCTGATGACCAGGATTTACCCTTATCTACCTGTGAGGATTCTGATGCTGAGGACTCTATTCCCTCTGCTTCCCCCCAGAGGATTTCTCTTTTGGTGAAACCTTGCATACTCTCAGGGAGCATTTTCATTGGGAAAGTCAGGATTTCTCTAATTCTAAAAAGAGGCTTAGAGATTTCTTACTCCTGCCCAAGCACAGGCCTTTAGCCATACCTCCTTTACTAGACATTGTTGATGATGCCTTTTCGGAATCTAGCTTGGCCCCTGACTCTTTACCTTGTGCGCCCAGAAAATCTGATAGATATTACAGGGTCCCTGAATCTCACAAGTTCCTTTGTAAAAATCCTACTGCGGATCCTGAGACCATTTCACAGGGACCCAAGGGCATTAAAGCAACTACTGCCAAAAATCCTACCCCCTCTGATAGAGACTCCAGGGCGCTGGATAGATAAGGGAAGAAGGTATACACTTCTGCAACTTTGGCCATTAGGGCCTTAAACTGCCAGTTTCATATGTTAAAGTATCAGCAGCATATTATTGGATTGTAAACAGAAAATGATGTTGATTCCTGATTGTGCTGAAAATAAGGATGTACAGGATTTACTGCATTCAGCTGATCAAGTTGGAAAACATACTTTGCAGTGTGGCTTTGATTCACTACAATACAATACAAGGCATCTTGCAGGGCATCAGTAACTGGGTCTGTACTTAGAAGGCATGCTTGGCTTAAGGAGCAATCCTTGCCAGATCATGTTATAGCAAAATTACTGGATTCTCCCTTAAACCAGGACCACCTGTTTGGCAACAAGGCAGAAGAAGTTCTTAAAAAGATGGAGAAAAAAAGCTAAATCTATGCAAACTGTTAAAGATTTTTTACAAGTACAACCTCCAAGGTTTAGTAGGCATTGGCCTTCCAAGAATTGGTCCTTTCTTGCCTCTTCTAGACCTTCTCAGTCCAAACCCAGATCAGCAGAGCTCCCAGGCTTCAGTCCCAGGGTATGCACAGGACTAAGCAGTGGAGGGCCTCCACTTCCAAACCTGGGAGTAATAAAACTCCCCCCTATGGTAAACTGTCTCAATGATTTATTTTTAAAACTTACAAGCATTTCTCAACTGACTGCCCCTTTGGGGGGAAAGATTGCTCTTCATGCAAAGAACTGGGAACTCATTACCCAGGACAAATGGGTTTTAAATATAGTGTCCCAGGGATACAGATTTCACTTCCACACGTTACCAACACCAAGTGGGTGGCCAGACCTACCCCCAAATCAGTGAGTAGAGGCCCAAAAGCAAATTCTTTCTCTCCTAAGCATGGGGGCTATTTAATTGGTACCAGAAGAGGAAAAAGGGACAAGGTTTCTACTCAAGACTTTTCCTGGTACCCAGAAAGAACAATTCATGGCATCCTATCCTGGACCTGTCTACTCTAAACACCTTTTTGGTGATTCCAAAATTCAAGATGCTGACTCTTCACCAGTTGCTCCCTGTGCTAGGCAAAGACGCCTGGTTCGCAGCACTAGATTTAAAGGAAGCATACCTGCACATCCCAATCGGGGAATCTTGCAGAAGATACGTACGCTTCAAAGCAGACTACACACACTATCAGTTCTCTGCACTGATCTTTGGCTTATCTACTGCGCCCAGGGAATTCACAAAGTGCCTAGCTCCAGTCATTGCATTTTGCAGGCAAAGAAATATTCAAATATACCCATACCTGGAAGATTGTCTAATTCAGGCAGAAAGCCAGGACATACTTTTGAATCATCTGGCCTTTGTGCAAAGGGTGCTAACTTGTCTGGGGTACGCCATAAATGAAAAGAAATCACACCTGGTACCCTGTCAACAAATTATATTCCTGGGAGGAAGTTTGAATACAACTTCCCAGATGGCTTTCCTCAAGCCAGAGAAACAAATTAATTTGACAACGTACTTCAAACAAGTGGCCACAAAGGCAAATACTACAAGCATTAGGGTTCATGGCCTCCTGAATTCCTCTAATTCCACATGCAAGACTGTATATGAGGAAACTACAGTGGTATCTCAAAAGCCTATAGTGTCAACATTCTCAGGATCTTGAAGCAATGATTCCTATTATACCTTGTCTACACCTAGAGTTCCTTTGGTGGGCAGAGGCCTGCCACCAAAACGAGGGACTACCATTCATACTACCGCCTGCCGCCCAAACCCTAACAACAGACGCATCAGACTTTGCATGGGGGGCTCACCTGGCAGGGAAGTGCATTCAGGGCAAGTGGAACTCAATTCAAATGCACCTGCATATCAATCAAAAAGAAATGTTAGCTGTACAGAATGCTCCGACAGCCTTCAAGGACCACATTCTTCCCGGACAATTAATGGTAAAGACGGACAACACCACTGTTATGTGGTACATAAACAAGCAGGAGGGTACACTTTCTTACCCCCCCTGCAGACTAGCCATGGCATTGTGGAACACAGCCCTGAGCTACCAAGTGCATCTACAAGCTCAGTTCCTGCCAGGAAAACTAAACACACTGGCAGACGAACTAAGGAGAAACCTCATGGACCCACACGAGTGGAAACTGGAACCAAGGATTTTCAACATGTTGATAAGCAAATGGGGAGCCCAGATATAGACCTGTTTGCCTCTCCCAAGAATGGTCAATTGGACAAATTTTGCACAAAGACTCCCCACAAACAAGCTTGGAAAATGGATCCTCTCTCCTTCAGCTGGAAAAACCTATCAGTTTATGCCTTTCCTCCTGTGCCTCTGCTCTCCAACGTACTACTAAGGATCAAACAAGACAAATCAAGGACAATTTTGATTGCACCAGACTGACCACACCAACACTGGTACCCCCTCTTGCGCAGTGTGTCACTGTCTGCCCCATGGCACCTGCCTCAGAGCCCTACCCTATTTTCTCAGCAGGAGAACCAGATTCTGCACCCTCAGCTTCACACACTGAACCTAGCAGCCTGGCTAATTACCTAATCTTTCCTTTACCATCCCTCAGTAAACCTGTGATGGATATCTTTTTAGAGGCAAGGAGACCTAGTACTAGAAAACCTTATGCTGAATAATGGAAAAGATTCTGTGCCTGGAACCAGTCTCAAGGGATGAGCACAGCAGTGCCCAGTTTACCTCAGATTTTACAATTCTTAGCAGAGATGCTTCACAAGGGCCTGTCTTTCTCCTCCATCAAAATCCACGCCTCCACTGTTTCAGCTCATTTTAACACAGAACCTCCCCTCTTCTCTCATATACTGCTCAAGCAGTTCCTCAGAGGGGCCAAAAATTTACGACCACCCAGGAGAGCTCCAACCCCAGCCTGGGACCTTAACTTTGTATTGGAGACACTCACTCTTCCTACTTTCGAGCCAGCTGCTACTGCAGACTTAAAATTCCTTTCTTGGAAAACAACTTTCCATTTAGCAATCACTTCAGCAAGAAGGGTATCTGAATTACAGGCCCTTATGGCAGTGGAGCCTTTCATCATCTTTCATGCGGACAGGGTGTCCCTCAGAACCAATCCCTCCCTCCTTCATGCCCAAGGTGGTATCCAGTGTGGTGCTTAGTCAGTCCATTCATTTGCCAACCTTCTTTCCTAACCCACAGAACAAAGGGGAATGGATACTGCACTCCTTAGATGTGCACAGACAACTTAGATTCTACTTGGACAGGACCAAACCTCAAAGGAAATCTGAACAACTGCTAGTGGCATTTGCTGCAGGGGCTGAGGGTAAAGCTATTTAAAAGCAAACCATTTCAAAATGGATAGGCAACTGCATTCATTTCTGCTATAAGCACCATGGAAAGCCTATCCCACAGGGCATCAGACCCCATTCAACCAGGGCTGCATCTACTTCTACAGCCTTTCTCAGAGGCGTCCCTACCAGGGACATCCTAGAAGCTGCTACCTGGAGTTCTGTGCATACTTTCACCATGCATTATCATTTGCCATTTTTCTCTAAATCCATAGCTGGCTTTGCCACTGCAGTCTTGCAGGGCCTTATACCTGGTCCTAATTCTATTTAAATTCCTCCTCCCAAACTTAGCTTTGGGAATCTACCCAAATGTAATGACTGCAACAGTGAAACACAAAGAACATAGTACAGTTGTGTATACTTACCATAAATGTAGATGTTCGAGAGTATTCACTGTTGCAGTCCTGGTTACCCTCCCTCCAGCCCCCTTTCTTCTTTTGACTATACCTCTACTTTCCCTTACTATGCTCAAAAGCTGTTTGGTGTATTTGCTTTTTTTGTTGGAGGTATATCCTTGTATTTACAGATTTAATTGCTTCCCATTAGGGGGGCACCTGACATCTGGGGCAAGAAAAACTGATGTAATGGCATCGGCAGCATGTTTTATACCCCTGACGACCTGACGTCACAGAAGAAGGGACAGCAACCGATGCAGGACTCAATACTTTGTTAATCAGGCCGACTGAGGGATACTGCAAGCAGATAACCCAAATGTAATGACTGCAACAGTGAATACACTCAGAACATCTACATTTATGGTAAGTGTACACAAGTGTACTTTCCTCTTCAAGAATCCTTCTGCGGATCCTGAGACCATCTCCCAAGGACCAAAAGGCATTATGGCTACTGCTGCCAAAAATCCTACCCCTTCTGATAGAGATTCTAGAGCCTTAGACAGATGGGGTAAGAAGGTATACACTTCTGCTACTGTGGCCATTAGGGCTTTAAATTGCCAGTTTCATATGTTTAAGTATCAGCAGCATATTATGGGGCTACTTAATCAGAAAATGATGTTGAATTTTATGTACTTGTCTTGGGTCCCCTTTCAGAATGCACATTTGCCTAATATGGTTAACAAATGTTTATGTAGTCATCTCTCTTAACTTGCAGACATTGAAAATAGGAAACAAGTCTCTTGAAAGAAGGAACATGCCACTAAAAATCTGGACATCTAATTAAGCAAAACATTTAAATATCAAATAGCACATGACATTTCCTGCTTCCAGTAGGAATATGAGAGATTATTCAGAAACATATTTAAAAAAAATTGACACAAATGATTATGTAAGCAAATTATAGATTTTACACTGTCTCGTTGATAGACTTTAATGAACTGCATTGCAAAATTCTACCCGCAAGATAATTTATTTTTGCTTCAGAAAATCTGTAAGATGCATCTCTTCTTTCTTTAAATTGTTGTTGGCACTAGTATACTGGTCGTGTAATGTGGTTGTCTGTGGACTAGACTGCTTCAAAAGTTATGTGTGATGAGAGATGATTCAGACAGTTGTGTGAAGCAATAAATCAAGCCTGAAGATAGGGACATACCTCCAGAAATAGGAAAATCCTATGCAGGGATATATTAGGCCTAAAACTAGGAATATTCCTCCAAAACAGTGACAGTTGAGAGGTCTGTAATATTGCAGGAATCCCATTACACCAGTTAATATCATTGCAACTTGCACTATCAAACCTCATCAAATTTTAAATTGCATTGATGTTCATCGTGTTACACTGCTGCAGTCATCACACTTGGGTTATCCTGCCGTCAGGCGGTCCTGCAGTCGGCCAGAGTTCCAAAGTCTTGGTCTGATGTCGGTTGCTGTCGCTTCTTCCCTGACGTCAGTGCGCCAGGGGTATACAAGTTGCATCCGACGCCATTTTCTTCAGTCTTTCTTGCCGTGCGGTGCCCGAAGCAGAAGCAGTTCGCAAGTGCCGGTCGGACGACTCCTGAGATTTTCGAAGTTGAATTTCAGATCCGAAGTCTTCAATAAAGCTAAGTACCCCGTTGGGGAAACTTTTTTCTTGCCTCAGACCGATGTCAGAAAAGTTAATAATTGTATTTCTTGTGGGAAGCAAATACCTCATAAGGACTTCCACTTTTACAGTATTCCATGCCTAGTCCCTGATCACGGCGTCACTAGTTGTCGGTTTTGTGCTAGATTTAACAAACGCACTATAAAAAGACGTTTTGATTTTGCTTTGCACTACTTTGGCCGAAGGTTCAGTTTTACAATGCCGTCGGATCAACCGACGACCGCAATTCCGAAAAACGCAAAGACAAGGATAAAGACAGGCATCCGAGGTCCAAAACCGATGACGAAACCTCTTCTAGTCCAGTCACCGGTTCTCATTGAGGTGCTTTCGCAGCCCCTGACACCCGCTACCTCAGAGACACAGGCCGCCTCCGACTCCCATGTGGAGACAACTATGCCTCTGGAAACTCAAGGTATTGGGCCTACGGAAACTAATCCCTCAGATGGGTCTGGAGCCGCTGAGCAGGCACCGGCTTCTGAGGGTGTTTTCAGACCTTCACAACTTACCATTAAATCAACAGCCATGACAAAGCTACCATTAAAGAGAAAGAAACAAGCACAGCATTCTCCTGGACAGTCCTCCATGCCTAAGAAACAGATGCTTAAAATGGCCGAAGACCTCATTACTCTAATCAGGGGTTCCCATCCCCCTCCTGAGAAAAGGCCTAGGCAGGATACAGACTATGACTCCTCTGATCAGGTTTCCATTTCCTCTGATTCCTCTTCAGACCAGGGATACTCTTTACCCCCCTATGAGGACTCTGAGGCTGAGGAATCTATCCCTTCAGCCTCTACTCCTGAGGATTACTCTTTTGGTGGAAACTTTACATACCATGAGGGAAAATTTCCATTGGGAAAGTCAGGAATACTCAGAATCCAAGAAAAGGCTCAGGGATTTCCTCTTATTGCCTCAGCACAGGCCCCTGGCTATTCCGCATGTACTAGACATTGTGGATGATGTGATGTCCTTCAAGGATGCATCTGCAGTCATAACATATGGGTTGTCCTGCCTCAGGCAGCCCAGTCTGGGTCTGGCCTCGGCTGATGTCGCACTTTCCCCAACGTCAGAGCGTCTGGGGTATAAAAGCATCAGCCGACACCATTTTCCTCAGTCTTTCTTGCCGCGCGGTGCCCGAAGCAGAAGCTGTTCGCAAGTGCCGGTCGGTCAGATCCAGTGAATTCAGCTACTGAAGACTTCGAAAAAAGCTAAGTACCCCGTTGGGGACTCTTTCTTGCCTCAGCCGATGTCAGACAAAGTAAATAATTGTTTAACTTGTGGGAAACAAATACCTCATAAAGATTTCCATTCCTACTGCCTTCCTTGCTTAGGCCCAGACCACAACGTATCAGCCTGTTTAGCCTGTGCTTCCTTCAACCGACGAACTCTTAGACGTTGGTCGGAG
The DNA here is from genome assembly GCF_019279795.1 of Protopterus annectens. NCBI lineage: Eukaryota > Metazoa > Chordata > Ceratodontiformes > Protopteridae > Protopterus > Protopterus annectens. The sequence goes on along the minus strand of NC_056732.1, from coordinate 124,295,340 downwards.
TTTGCAGAGGAATTTTTTGGAGCCGCTTTTGCTTATAAAATGCCGTCGGAGACTCCGACTTCGCATATGGTCAAAAAACGCAAGGAAAAGGATCGACACTCACGTCCCGCGGTTTCGGCTGAAACCACGGCTAGGCCTACTGCGAGTGTCTCGGTTTTGGCCGAAACCGAGTCCTCGGAGATTCCTTCTTCCGAAACCATACTTCCGGCCACCGAGGCCCGAGAGGCCCCGGCTGAGTCGGCTTCAGAACTACCTACCGAAGCCAGTGTTCAGGAATTGTCCGACACCATACCTTTGGACATTTCTACTCCTGCACGTGGGGCAGCTAGGCCCCCTGCTTCCCTGTCCATTAAGGCCTTTTCAAGGGCTAAAGCTGCCAAACTTTCAAAAGCTTTGCCTGCCAAATCTACCTCTCGGAGGCCTTCCTCTAGTTCACAGATCCTCAGCCTAGCTGAGGACCTTATTTCCTTAATTAGGGGTTCACAACCTCACCCAGACAGGGCCTCTCAACCTCCTCCAGACAAAAGGCCCAGGACTGACCCCTCTGATCCTCACTCCTCAGATGATTCCACGGATGGATCTGAGTTGTCAGACCACCCGGAAGGGGCTTACTCGCCTTATGAGGATTCAGATGCAAAGGAATCTATCCCTTCGGCCTCCCCTCCTGAAGAGTTTTCCTTTGGTGAAACTCTACACTCCATGAGAGAGCATTTTCAATGGCAAGGTCAGGATTTCTGTGATTCTAGAAAAAGATTAAGGACCTTTTTGCATTTGCCTCAGCATAGGCCCTTAGCTATACCTCCTGTTCTGAATGTAATTGATGATGTGTACAATGATGTCAGTACAGCCCTGATACTCTCCCTCCGCCCCTGCCAAACCTGACAGATACTACAGGGTCCCGGATTCTCATTTCCATTTGTATAAAGCCCATTCTGCAGACCCAGAAACTATTTCTCAGGGCCCTAAAGGGGTTGCGGCCGCTACTGCCAAAAATCCTCTACCCTCTGACAGAGAGTCTAGAGCTTTAGAGAGATGGGGAAAGAAGGTGTATACTTCTGCAACTCTTGCTGTCAGGGCATTAAACTGTCAATTTCATATGATACAGTACCAGGAGTATTTGTTAGATGAACTGAATAAGAAACTTTCTTCTCCTGAACTCCTAGACCGTAAATCCCTTCAGGATTTGGTACACAACTCACAACAGGTTAGTAATCATTTCTTAAAATGTGGCTATGATGCACTGGAGGCTTCATTTAGATCAGCTATGACTGGGGCAGTTATTCGTAGGCATGCCTGGCTGAAGGAGCAATCTTTGCCAGACCATGTCAAAGCTAAACTCCTGGATGCTCCAATGGAGAAACAAAATTTATTTGGCTCCTCTGCTCAGGAGATCTTAAAAAAGATTGAAGAAAAGGCAAAATCTGTGCAAACAGTTAAAGATTTCCTGCAAGTTCAACCACCGAGATTCAGCAGAAACTGGCCTACTAAGAATTGGTCCTTTCCAGACTCGGACAGAGCCCAGAGAGGCAGGAACAGGCCCTAGAGGCAGAGGTCAATCGAAGGGCTCCTACAGAGGCCGTCAGTGGCAGCCTGCCAACCGGAGGAGTAGTGCAACAGCAACAACAACAACCACTACACCAGGACAGGGTCAATGACTTAACTCTGATTCCGCCTACCAGGGATCAACTGGAAGCACCCTTGGGCGGAAAGCTGGCTTTATTCTCAAAAAACTGGCATTATATCACAAAGGATACATGGACACTGCAAATAATAGACAAAGGATACAGGTTCCACTTCCACACTTTGCCAAAAAGAGCCGGAATGCCAAACCTTCCACCAAATCAGAGGGCAGAGGCTTTAAAACAAATCAGCAATTTACTTCAGATGAAAGCTGTAGAAAAGGTACCATGTTCAGAACAAGGCCAAGGATTTTACTCCAGACTATTCCTTGTACCAAGAAAGGAAAATCAATGGAGGCCTATTCTCGACCTGTCCGCACTGAACACTTATCTCATTGTGCCAAAATTCAAAATGCTGACCCTACAGCAACTTCTTCCCATGTTGGGCAAGGAGTCTTGGCTGGTGACTCTAGATCTCAAGGAGGCATACCTGCACGTCTCTATTCGACCAAGTTGCAGAAGACACCTGAGATTTCTTGCAGGATCAGAGCATTATCAATTCTCAGCATTGCCCTTTGGCTTATCTACTGCACCCAGAGTATTCACGAAATGCCTGGCATCAGTAATTGCACATTGCAGACTACAGGGAATTCAAATTTACCCATACCTGGACGACTGCCTAATACAAGCGGACAACAAGGAAAATTTGATAAAGGACTTGGCCTATGCCATACACCTGCTACAGACCTTGGGATACACAGTCAACATCCAAAAGTCAAGACTAGTACCATCCCAAAGGATAACCTTTTTGGGTGCAGATCTGGACACAACCACCCAAATGGCCTTTCTCACAGAAGAAAAACAAAAACAACTTCCAGATTACTTCATGATTCTGACAAGACAAACTCAGCTTACTGCAAGGAAAATCCTGCAGGCCCTGGGTTACATGGCATCCTGCATAATCCTAATACCGCATGCCAGGCTGCATATGAGGAAATTACAATGGTACCTCAGGAGTGTAGGGTCTCAGCACAGTCACAGTTTAGAAACCATGATACCAATCATTCCATGCCTTCAAAAGGAATTCCTGTGGTGGGCTCAGGCCTGCCAGTCCAACAGAGGGTTGCCTTTCAAAAAACCAAAACCAAGGCAGACCATCACCACGGACGCCTCAGACCGAGGTTGGGGAGCACACATGGAGGGCAAATATATCCAAGGCCTATGGCCTCAAGGACAGCTAAGCATGCACATAAACCAAAAGGAAATGCTGGCAGTAAGGCATGCAATCGAGGCATTCAAACCCTTCCTCCAACAAGGACACCTGCTAATAAGGACAGACAACACCATGGTCATGTGGTACATAAACAAGCAGGGAGGCACACATTCTTACCCTCTATGCCGGATGGCTATGAATCTGTGGGAACTATGCCTGAATCTCAATATCCAACTACAGAGCCAATTTGTGCCAGGGAAAGAAAATGCACTGGCAGACAGCTTAAGCAGAACTACCATGGATGCACACGAATGGATGCTGCACCCAGACATCTTCCAACTCATAGCAAAGACATGGGGAATGCCGGAGATAGATTTGTTCACCTCCCCACTCAACCATCAACTGAAGACATATTCTGCTCAAGGACATACCACCCACAAGCTTGGAGGGTGAACTCTCTAACTTTCAGCTGGAAAGCCCTAACAGTATATGCCTTCCCACCTCTCCCATTGATGTACAAGGTTCAAGGACATACCACCCACAAGCTTGGAGGGTGAACTCTCTAATTTTCAGCTGGAAAGCCCTAACAGTATATGCCTTCCCACCTCTCCCATTGATGTACAAGGTTCTACTGAAGATCAGGGAGGAACAGCCAAAAGTGATACTAATAGCTCCGGACTGGCCAAGACAACACTGGTATCCATTATTGAGAAGCATGTCTCAGGCAAAATCATGGCCTCTCCCCCTATGGCCTCTTCTTCTGACGCAGAACAATTTCAAGACCCTGCATCCCAACTTGAAAACATTGCAGCTAACTGCCTGGAAAATTCCTTAAAACCCAATCAAACTGTTTTATCTCAGAGGGTGAAGGACATTATCCTGGAGGCTCGCAGGCCTTCCACAAGGAAGACATACTCAGCTAAATGGAAGAGATTTCTCATTTGGAGCACATCAAAAGGCTCAGATGTCACAGTGGCAAACATAACACATATCCTAGAATACTTAGCAGAATTGTTCCACAATGGCCTGTCCTATTCTTCCATTAAGATTCATGCTTCAGCAGTTTCAGCAGAGTACAATGTGGATCCACCTATCTTCTCACACCCTCTCCTCAGACAATTTCTGAGAGGGATCAAAAATATTAAGCCTCCAAGAAGACCCCCTCTACCTGCCTGGGATCTCAACTTTGTGCTGGAGAAATTGACACTACCTCCTTTTGACCAGCAGCATCAGCGGATCTACAGTTTCTGTCTTGGAAAACTGCATTCCTTCTGGCAATTACTTCAGCAAGAAGAGTATCTGAGTTACAGGCATTAATGGCAGTGCAGCCTTTTCTTATTTTCCACCAGGACAGGGTGTCACTAAGAACCAATCCTACTTTTATGCCAAAGGTGGTATCTAGGGTATCCTTGAACCAAGCTATTCCCTTGCCTACGTTCTTCCCTAATCCACAGAATAGAGGGGAAAAACTTTTGCACACGCTGGATATACACAGACAACTACGCTACTACTTGGACAGAACAAAAACTAGCAGAAAAACTGACCAACTTTTTGTAGCATATGCAACTGGGGTGCAAGGAAGAGCAATTTCCAAACGGACAATTTCAAAATGGATAGGAAATTGCATTCGATTTTGCTACTCCTTTCATGGAAAGACAGTTCCTGAAAATATCAGGCCTCACTCCACAAGGGCCACGGCCACCACTACAGCCTTCCTACGAGGGGTGGCTACCAAGGACATTTTAGAAGCTGCTACTTGGAGCTCCGTGCATACATTTGCCAAGCATTACAATCTACCTTTATACTCTAGATCCAGAGCAGGGTTTGCAACTGCAGTCCTGCAGGGGATCTTAACTACACCATCCTTTTCTTAGTACCTCCTCCCCCAGGTTGGCTATGGTATTCTACCCATATGTTATGACTGCAGATGCATCCTTGAAGGACATAGTACAGTTTTGTACCTACCATAAATGTAGATGTCCGATAGGTATGCATCTGCAGTCAGGATTACCCTCCCTCCTTCCCCTCTGTGGTATTCCTAGGGTACTTACCCCTCTTTTAGCTAGCTGGGGGAATCTATTATGGTATATTTGTTTGTTGATACATGTATATAATTTGCAAATGTTTGGAACTTTTCAGCATTTAACCAAATTTAGCCTTCCTAGAGGGCACCTGGCATCTGGGGCAAGAAAAACTGAGGAAAATGGCGTCGGCTGATGCTTTTATACCCCAGACGCTCTGACGTCGGGGAAAGTGCGACATCAGCCGAGGCCAGACCCAGACTTTGGAATCCGGCCGACCGAAGGGCTGCCTGAGGCAGGACAACCCATATGTTATGACTGCAGATGCATACCTATCGGACATCTACATTTATGGTAGGTACAAAACTGTACTTTCTCTGAATCCAGCTTATCTCCTGACTCTTTGCCCCCTGCTCCAGCCAAGCCAGATAGGTATTATAGAGTGCCTGACTCTCACATGTTTCTATACAAAAACCCTTCTGCTGATCCAGATACTGTTTCCCAGGGTCCAAAGGGGTTAAGGCTTCCATTGCAAAAAATCCAGTACCCTCTGACAGAGATTCCAGAGCTTTGGATAGATGGGGGAAGAAAGTATACACGTCTGCAACTTTAGCAGTAAGAGCTTTAAATTGCCAGTTTCACATGCTTAAGTACCAACAGTATTTAATGGCTCAGTTAAAACAGAAAATGTTTGCTAGCTCAGAAGCTCCTGATTGTAAAGAAATGCAGGATTTATTGCATGCAGTTGAACAGGTGGGAAAACATACTCTGCAATGTGGTTTTGATTCTTTAGAGGCCTCTTGTAGAGCCACAGTTACAGGTTCTGTTATTCGAAGACATGCTTGGTTAAAAAAACAGAGTTTACCTGAACATGTTAAGGCAACGTTATTGGATGCTCCTTTACAACATGATACCTTGTTTGGTGTTAAGGCAGAAGAGGTGTTAAAGAAAATGGAGGATAAATCTAAATCTGTGCAAACAGTCAAGGATGTCTTACAGGTACAGCCACCTCGGTTTAGCAGAAATTGGCCAACAAAAAATTGGTCCTTTCCAGTGTCAGACAGGCCACAGAGAGGCAGATCTCAACCCCAAGGCTCAGACGACAGTGGGGCACCTCAACCCCAAAAGGAGGTGAGGACAAATCTCAACCTTACAGGGAACAGTCACAATGACTTTCCCTTGCGTACGCCAAGCATGTCCCTTCTACAAGCCCCCTTAAGGGGAAATCTACCACTTTTTTCTCAAAACTGGCAAACAATCACCCAAGGCAAATGGGTCCAGAATATTGTGTCTCACGGTTACAGATTCCACTTCCATACTTTACCAAAGCTAAAAGGAATGCCAGACCTGCCACAAAATCAATGGGCAGAGGCATAAAAACAAATTTCAGCCCTCATGGACATGAGCGCTATACAAAAAGTACCACAAGGACAAGGATTTTACTCAAGACTCTTCCTGGTCCCCAGAAAGGACAAAGTCTGGAGGGCCTATACTGGACCTTTCAATTCTGAATACTTACCTGGATATTCCGAAATTCAAAATGTTGACAGCTTCTACCCATGCTGGGCAAGAAGGCTTGGCTTGTTACTCTGGACCTCAAAGAGACATACCTGCATGTCCCTATCAGACAAAATTGCAGAAGATACCTCCAATTCAAAGCTGGTACAATGCACTACCAATTCTATGCACTGCCCTTTGGCTTATCTACTGCGCCCAGGGTCTTCACAAAGTGCCTGGCACCAGTAGTTGCATTTTGCAGACAAAAAGGAATTCAAATATATCCATACCTGGACGACTGCCTCATTCAAGCAGAGACAAAGGACATTCTTCTACAGCATCTGGCATTTGTGAAAAGGTTGCTAATTTCTCTAGGGTACACAGTAAATGAAAAGAAGTCAAAACTAGTGCCCTCACAACAGATTACATTCCTGGGTGCCAGCTTAAATACAAAGGCCCAGATGGCTTACCTCACCCCAAACAAGCAAGTGCAACTAACTCAATATTTTCAACTACTGGCAAAAATGTCCCATCTCCCTGCAAGAAAAATTCTGCAGGCCCTGGGATTCATGGCATCCTGCATACTACTAATACCATATGCCAGACTGCAAATGAGGAAATTACAATGGTACCTAAAATGTGTTTGGACTCAACATTCTCAAAGTCTTGAAGCAGTAATTCCAATAATTCCCTGCCTACAACAGGAGTTTTGATGGTGGGCACAGGCATGTCACCTAAACAAGGGTCAGCCTTTTACCCAACCCACAGCCAGGCAAACTCTAACAACAGATGCTTCGGATTACACCTGGGGAGCACACATGGCAGGAACAATGCATTCATGGACCACAGACCAGATGCATCTTTACATCAATCAAAAAGAGATGTTGGCTGTTCAAAATGCCTAAACAGCTTTCAAGGACCTTCTACACCCAGGACAACTATTACTAAAGACAGACAACACCACAGTAATGTGGTACATAAACAAACAAGGGGGCACTCGCTCTTATCCCCTATGCAGGCAAGCTATGACCTTGTGGAACACAGCTCTAACATACCAAGTTCACCTGCAAGCACAATTCCTGCCAGGAAAGAAAAATACTCTGGCAGATGACCTAAGCAGAAATATCATGGACCCTCACGAATGGAAATTGAACCCACAAATCTTCAGCATGATAACACAAAAATGGGGATGCCCAGACATAGATCTTTTTACCTCCCCCCTGAATTGCCAACTACAAAAATTCTGCACAAGGACTTTTCACAAAAAGCATGGAAAGTGGATGCTCTTCTGTTCAGCTGGAAAAACCTAAAAGTCTATGCCTTCCCACCACTGCCTCTCCTTTCAAAGGTACTCCTAAAAGCCAGACAAGAAAAACCACAGATGATCCTGATTGCTCCAGACTGGCCACACCAGCACTGGTACTCTATCATAAGGAACTTGGCTCAGGGCTCACCATGGATTTTGCCCCAAATTCCACACCTTCTGACTCAACAAAACAATCAGATCCTGCACGGTCAGCTCAAAACCCTAAACCTGGCTGCATGGCAGATACTTTAGTCAAACAGGCAACACCTCTCTCTAAAGCTGTTATTGATGTCATTTTGGAGGCCAGGAGGCCTAGCACCAGGAAAGCTTACTCAGAAAAATGGAAGAGATTCTGCGCCTGGAACCAGGCTCACAGCCTTAACCCTCTTGTTCCAAACATTCCTCAGATTTTACAATACTTAACTGAGATGCTGGACAGAGGCCTATCCTTTTCATCAATTAAGATTCACGCCTCTGCCATTTCTGCACATTACTACACGGATCCTCCTTTATTCTCTCATCCCTTGCTAAAGCAGTACCTCAGAGGGGCTAAAAACATAAGACCGCCCCTGAGAGCACCAACACCAACTTGGGACCTCAATTTCGTTTTGGAAAAATTGACCATACCACCTTTTGAGCCAGCCAATATAGCCGATCTAAAATTTTTATCATGGAAAACAGCTCTGCTCCTGGTAGTAACTTCAGCACGAAGAGTCTCAGAGCTACAGGCATTAATGGCAGTGGAACCTTTTATAATTTTTCATCAGGATAGGGTATCTTTAAGGACAAACCCTACTTTCATGCCAAAGGTGGTATCTAGTGTGGCTCTTAATCAAACCATACATTTTCCTACTTTTTATCCAAACCCCCAATATAAAGGGGAGAAACTTCTGCATTCTTTGGACATACACAGGCAGCTATGCTTCTACTTGGACAAAACAAAAGCTTTCAGGAAAACTGATCAACTGTTTGTAGTATATGCTGCAGGATCACAAGGCAAGGCTATCTCAAAGCAGATTATATCCAAATGGATAGGACACTGTATTCGGTACTGCTACACACAGCATGGAAAATCAGTCCCTAATAACATTGGGCCTCATTCCACCAGGGCAACAGCCACTTCAGCCGCCTTTCTCAGAGGAGTACCTACCAAGGAAATTTTGGAGGCTGCAACTTGGAGTTCAGTGCACATCTTCAACAAGCATTACCACCTGTCTCTTTACTCTAAATCCAGAGCAGGATTTGCCACTACAGTTCTGCAGGGCCTCTTAGCCAATCCTAACTCTTTATAGACTAGCCACCCAAACTTAGCTTTGGGATTCAACCCGTGTGTGATGACTGCAGCAGTGTAACATGATGAACATAGTACAGATGTTCATCATGTTTCACTGTTGCAGTCATCACTGCAGGGTTCTTCCTGCCGGCAGGTAGCCCTCAGTCGGCCAGAATCCTAAAGTCTGGGTCTGGCGTCGGCTGTTCAGTCATGCTACCTGACGTCAGAGCGCCAGGAGTACAAAGCTGCCAGCCGACGCCATGTTCCGCAGTCTTTCTTGCCGTGCGGTGGAAGCAGTTCGCAAGTGCCAGTCGGCTGACTCCTGATATTTTTTCGTGCTTCAGTCCGAAGACTTACTTCTTCTCAAAGCTAAGTACCCCGTTGGGGAAACTTTTTTCTTGCTCTAGTCCGATGTCAGAAAAAGTTAATAATTGTATTTCTTGTGGGAAGCAAATACCTCATAAGGATTTCCACTCTTACTGTATTCCTTGTTTAGGCCCTGACCATGATGTAGCTAGTTGTCAGTTTTGTGCTAGATTTAACCAACGTACTATTAAGCGGAGGTACGATTTTGCTTTTCACTACTTTGGCAGGTGATTTAATTATAAAATGTCATCGAACACGCTTCCAACTACCGGAGTTCACAAACAACGCAAGGATAAGGACAGGCCTCCGAGGTCCAAATCAGACGACGGTTTACAAGCATAGCCAACTAGAGGTTCGGCCGTCATCAGTGAGGCGCTTTCGCAGCCCCTGTCGTCGGCCATTTCAGAACCGATTGCTGAAACGGACTCCCACAAGGAGCCAACTACACCTTTGAGTACTCCAGCTGCAGGACCTTCGGACAATGCTCTCTCGGATGGGTCCAGAGCCGCTGTGCAGGTACCGGCTTCCAAGGGGGTTTTCAGGCCTACACAGCTTCTGATAAAGGCAAAGCCAAAGACAAAGGCGAAGACTCCTTCTAAATCAAAGACACCAGCCCAGGTCTCTTCTGATCCGGGACCCAAATCTCAGAAACAGCTGCTTAAAATGGCGGAGGACTAACTAACCATGATTAGGGGTTCACATCCCCCTCCAGACAAAAGGCCAAGGCAAGAATTGGATTTTGAATCCTCTGATCAGGCATCTATTTCTTCAGTGCCTTCCTCTGAACAGGAATATACTTTCCCTCCTTATGAGGATTCTGATGCTGAGGAATCCATTCCATCAGCTTCTCCCCCTGAGGATTTTTCTTTTGGGGAAACTTTACATGACATGAGGGAACATTTTCACTGGGAAGGACAGGAGTACTCTGAATCTAAGAGAAGGCTTAGGGATTTCCTTCTTCTTCCCCAACATAGACTCCTGGCTATTCCTGCTATTTTGGATATTGTGGATGATGCCTTTTCTGAGGCTAATTTAACTCCTGACTCCTTTCCTCCAGCCCCTGCTAAGCCTGACAGATATTACAGGGTCCCTGACTCCCACCAGTTCCTTTAGAAAAATCCTGCTGCTGATCCAGAAACCATTTCTCAGGGTCCTAAGGGTGTTAAAGCCGCCTCTGCTAAAAACCCTATTCCGACAGATAAGGATTCTAGAGCTTTGGAGAGATGGGGCAAAAAAGTGTACACTTCTGCTACTTTATCTATTAGGGCTTTAAATTGTCAATTTCATATGCTAAAATATCAGCAATTCCTGCTGTCTGTTATGAAACAAAGGCTAGGTACCATTTCTGCATGTGCAGATAATAAGGAATTACACAATTTGATGCATGCTACTGAGCAAGTGGGGAAGCATGGCTTACACTGTGGTTTTGATGCCTTGGAGGCTTCATGCAGGGTGGCTGCCACTGGCACAGTCATTAGAAGGCATGCTTGGTTAAAGGAACAAAACTTACCTGATCAAGTGAAAGCAAAGTTACTGGATGCTGCTGTTCAGCATAATGTTTTGTTTGGGTCTAAGGCTGAAGAGGTGATAAAGAAAATGGAGGATAAGGCAAAATCCATGCAAACTGTTAAGGATTTCTTACAAGTTCAGCCCCCAAGATTTAGCAGCAATTGGCCAACTAAAAATTGGTCCTTTCCCAGCTTGGACAGGCCTCAGAGGGGTAGATATAGGCACTCCAGAGGGAGGGCCCAAGCACAGACCTCTTACAGACCTAGACAGTGGAGTGCTTCCACCCCCAGGGGTGGAGAGGACAGACCTCAATCTTATAGAAAACAGGCTCAATGACTCCCCTTGCATGGCTCCAGGGACTTCTGTCCTGGAAGCCTCTCTAGGAGGAAAACTCTTTCTTTTTCAACAAAATTGGACTTGCATAACCCAAGACAAGTGGGTTCTGGATGTAGTTTCAAGAGGTTACAAATTCCACTTTCATACCTTGCCAAGACCAAACGGATGGGCAGACCTACCAAAACACCAGTAGGCAGAGGCATTAAACCAGGTGGGATCCCTCATGGCTATGAGGGCCATAGAACTGGTTCCACAATCAGAGACGGGGCAAGGCTTTTACTCAAGGCTCTTTCTAGTTCCCAGAAAACAAAATTCATGGAGACCCATCCTGGATCTGTCAGTCTTAAATACTTTCCTGGAGATACCAAAGTTCAAGATGCTTACTCTGCAGCAGCTCCTGCCATTGTTGAGCAAAAATGCATGGATGGTGACATTGGATTTAAAGGAGGCTTACCTACACATCCCTATCCGACAGGAGTGCAGAAAATACCTCAGGTTCAAGGCCGGCTCGAAACATTACCAATTCTCTGCGCTGCCCTTTGGCTTGTCTACTGCGCCCAGGGTCTTCACCAAGTGCCTGGCACCAGTAGTAGCTTATTGCAGACTCAAGGGAATTCAAATTTACCCTTATCTGGACAACTGCCTTATTCAAGCAGACAGCAAGGATGTCTTACTCCAGCACCTGGAATTTGTTCAAAATCTACTCAAGTACCTGGGATTCACTGTGAACATAAAAAAGTCAAATTTGACACCCACACAACAGATAACTTTTCTGGGCGCTCTTCTAAACACAGCAACCCAGATGGCATTCCTGACATCCGTAAAACAACTACAGCTGGCTTCAACTTTCAAAACCTTGGCATTAGTGTCTCAGCTAACTGCAAGGAAATTCCTGCAGGCTTTGGGTTACATGGCCTCCTGCATCCTTCTCATACCAAATGCAAGACTACATATGAGAAAAATACAATGGTACCTAAAAAGTGTATGGTCCCAGCATTGCCACAGTCTAGACACATATATTGCTGTCTTGCCTTGCCTACAAAAGGAATTCCATTGGTGGACCATGGCATGTCTTCGCAACAAAGGGAAAGCCTTCAGTCTGCCTCCAGCCAGCCAAGTGTTAACCACGGATGCCTTGGATTACGCATGGGGAGCCCACCTGCAGGGGAAAGGCCTGCAAGGTTTTTGGACAGATGATCAGAAACACCTACATATCAATTTAAAAGAGATGTTAGCTGTACAGAATGCCCTCTTGGCTTTCAGGGATCTTCTACAGCCAGGACAACTACTGATACGGACAGACAACACCACAGTTGTGTGGTACATAAACAAGCAAGGGGGTTCACACTCCTACCCCTTTTGCAGATTAGCCATGACTCTATGGAACACAGCTCTAGCTTGCAAAGTGGATCTACAAGCTCAGTTCCTGCCAGGGAAACAAAATATTCTGGCAGACAGCTTGAGCAGGAACCTACCAGACCCACACGAGTGGATGTTAGACACCCAAATATTCAAGATGATTACAGAAGCCTGGGGCTGCCCGGACATAGATCTATTTCCCCCCTCAACCACCAGTTACAGATTTTTTGCACAAGAACATTTCACAAACTAGCATGGAAAAGTGGATGCTCTCTCATTCAGTTGGAGAAACCTCTCGGGGTATGCCTTTCCTCCACTACCTCTTCTTCCACGGGTGTTATTAAAGATCAAGCAGGACAAACCCAAGATGATTTTACTGGCCCCAAATTGGCCTCATCAATTTTGGTACTCAACACTGATGAACCTATCCCAGGAGCCTCCTTGGATTTTACCTCAGTTTCCAAATCTTTTGTCCCAACACCAGGGCCAGGTTCTGCACTCTCATATCAAAACTCTCAGCCTGGCAGCCTGGCGAATTCAGGGTGTATGATTAATCCTACCCTTCCCAAACAGGTCATGGATGTCATCTTAGAAGCCAGATGGCCTAGCACTAGAAAATCTTATGCAGGTAAATGGAAGAGATTCTGCACCTGGATGCATGCTCAGGATTCGGATCCTTTCATTCCTAATATCCCATTGATTTTACATTACCTGACAGACATGCAACAAAAGGGTTTATCCTTCTCCTCCAAAAAAATACATTCCTCAGCTATCTCTGCACATTACAGTACAGGTCCTCCAATCTTTTCGCATCCACTTCTGAAACAATATCTCAGAGGAGTAAAGAATTTAAGGCCCCCTAGGACACCACCCATACCTGCCTGGGACCTCAACTATGTTCTGGAAAAACTCAATCTGCCTCCTTTTGAGCCTGCTGCCACATCTGATATTAAGTATTTATCGTGGAAGACAGCTATCCTACTGGCTTTGAGTTCAGCCAGGAGAGTCTTGGAGTTACAAGCACTCATGGCTGTGGAATCTTATATTATTTTTCACCAAGATAGGGTGTCTTTAAGGACTAATCCTACTTTCATGCCTAAAGTGGTTTCCAAAGTGGCTTTAAATCAAACTATTCACCTGCCAACTTTTTTCACTAATCCACAAAATAAGGGGGAAAGGATCTTGCATTCCTTGGATGTACACAGGCAACTTTGTTTTTACCTGGACAGAACCAAGGATATCAGGAAAACAGAACAACTGTTTGTTTCTTATGCAACAAATTCCCAGGGCAAAGCTATTTCAAAACAGACCATTTCTAAATGGATTGCTCATGGAATCAGATTTTGTTACTCTCATCATAGAAAGCAAATCCCAGGAAAAATTATGACTCACTCTACCAGAGCTGCTGCTACTTCAGCTGCCTTTCTCAGGGGAGTACCTACCAAAGATATTTTGGAAGCTGCAACTTGGAGTTTAGTGCATACTTTCTCTAAGCACTATAATCTCCCTCTTTACTCTAAGTCTAGGGCAGGCTTTGCTTCTGCAGTCTTGCAGGGCCTTCTAGCCGCCCCTTCTACTCTATAACCACCACCCTATCTCAGCTTTGGGATTCAACCCTACAGTGATGACTGCAACAGTGAAACACGATGAACATAGTACAGTTGTGTACACTTACCATAAATGTAGATGTTCGAGTGTCTTCACTGTTGCAGTCTGGGTTACCCACCCTCCTGTCCCCTCTTATACTTTCATTAGTGTGGTTTCCTACTTCACCCTTCTTCTGAGTTGTATTTGCTACAGGGTATGGGGTTTGTTGTATGTTACATTTTTGTTTTACTATTAGCCTCCACTTTTGGGCACCTGACATCTGGGGCAAGAAAAACTGGAGAACATGGCATCGGCTGGCAGCTTGGTACTCCTGGCGCTCTAACGTCAGGTAGCATGACTGAATAGCCGACGCCGGACCCAGAGTTTGGGATTCTGGCCGACCGAGGGCTGCCTGCCGGCAGGAAGAACCCTGCAGTGATGACTGCAACAGTGAAGACACTCGAACATCTACATTTATGGTAAGTGTACACAACTGTACTTTTTGTACATACCATAAATGTAGATGTTCGAGTGTTCACACTGCTGCAGTCCAGGTTACCCTCCCTCCATCCCCTCTGAACTAGCTGGACTTATATACCCTTCTGTCCTATACAACCTTTGGGGTGTATTTGCTGGTAACTGAAGGTATTGTTTTTATTTTATATGTATATTTTTGATTAGCAAATTGTATTGCCTACCCACCTGGGGGCACCTGACATCTGGGGCAAGAAAAACTGAAGAAAATGGCGTCGGATGCAACTTTTATACCCCTGGAGCACTGACGTCAGGGAAAAAGCGACAGCAACTGACACCGGACCAAGGAACTCTGGCCAACTGCGGGACCGCCTGACGGCAGGATAACCCAAGTGTGATGACTGCCGCAGTGTGAACATTCGAACATATACATTTATGGTAGGTACAAAACTGTACTTTTTTCACATGGGAGGAGTGGAAATCCCTGCCTAAAGCCCCCACATACCTGCATTCTATGTGTACTAATTCTGAGATGACGCAACAGTGGGAAAATGAAAATTTCCTAAATTCCCACCATTATTCGATTTCTCTGTTTCTAATTCTTTTTGTTGATATAGGGGGTGATTGACAAAAATGCAATCATTTTGCAGTCATCCATTGTGTGTGTAGGTGGGTGAGTGGCGGCAGCCTTTTGGTTGACACATTCAGAATATACTGAACATTTGTAATGCCAGCATAACTGCTCAAGTAGTCGTATGATTGCAGAATGCTGGCATTCCTTGGTGGGAGGTCAGGGTACAATGGGGATTGGGAGTTTGCCTTTTCTAATTTTGTGTGATCTTTGAGTTGGTATATATAATTAGCAGACTGTGGAGGGGGTGATGTTTTGTTTTATTCAGTGTTTTGACATTCAGTATTTTCAGATCGATCAATTTAGGTTCGATTTTATGAGTTTCTTCTAAAGGTAGTACACTCATATATACGGATGTTCTTCGAAATATTGAAGTAGAAATAGATTGAACTTCAAAAAGTTGATCCCAAGGGACTGAAACTTAAAATAATAATAAAAAAACTCCACCAAACTCACTTTTTTTTTTTTTTTTTTTTTTTTTTGCAGTGGGCATACCTTATGAGGTACTGAATCCCCACACTCCCTTGCTAATTATTTATACCAGCTCAAAAATCACACAACAGCAGGCAAATATCCACTCCCCACTGTTCCATAACCTCCATAAAGTAATGCAGAAGTGATCAAATGATTATTCAATCAATTCTGTTTTAAAGATGTTGAATTTTTATGAACGTTCAACTGTATGGGATCCTGATTTACTTACACATGTATATGTAAAATATGTCTATGCATGCTGATTTTTGGTCATATCCAGTACTGAATTTATTTGCACTAAACTAAATTCATTATGTCTTCAGTTGTGATTTGGATGATAATAAAATATAACGTGTTTCATTTAGGCATATGTAAGATGTAGCTACATAGATTCTAAATATTATATGCTAATTTAGTGGGCAAAAATAATTTAAACTGATCATGTCACACTGAGCCACAGAACTGTGTGTGTGTGTGTGTATGTATATATATATATATATATATATATATATATATATATATATATATATATATATATGTATAGAGAGAGAGGAAGCAAAAGAGCGAAAAGGAAGAAAGTACAATTTAATTTTATTATTTTAGAAATTTAAAATGAATGTGGTACCGTGACAAGCATCATTGAAGTTTCAGAAAAGTGCAGTGCGTTATTGCTTATATGTAGAATTAATTAAAGTGCCATTATTACAAACAGTTTATCTTAAAGGGACCAGGAGTTACTCATTACAGAAATAATTATGTAAAAAGTTTTACTTTGAAAAGTAAAGGATTTTAAAAGACTTGGAGTCAGAAAATTGACCCTAAAGAATGCTGTGGAAGAACATTCAAAGAAAGCAGAAATGATGAGACTAGTGGTTTTAAATGGATGGCCATACATTCTCTTGCCCATCAGTTAAAACTTTGTGTAAAAAGTGTTATATAAATAAAAAAGATAGGTTTACTTCATACGTTTAATACACTAGTACCATTTAAAATGAATGATGATTTGAATGTGGTTCTAATCCTGTAAACAATAGTTGGTAATCACTTTTAAGCAGATTGGTTTTAGTAACAGCACTGTTATTTCTTTTTCTGTAGTTGTGCTTTTTCTTTTAAGACTTTTTAATGATGGTTATCTAGGTGCCAAATTCTTTTTAGCTTTTATTGCCTGAATAATACATTTTTATTTTCCTTTCCGTCTGTTTTCTTTTGAAATGCTCTGAAGTAACCAACTTTACTCTGCGGATCAACTTCTGGAATTAAATTAATCTGTTTTGATTAGCGAATTGTAGATTTTATGTAGTTGCTGTGGTAGTACAAAATAGGCATATTGCTCTTTGTACGTATAAACTCCCAAAGTGATTCAGGTAATGATTTAGTTTGCTTTCATTGTCTAGCTAGGGCAGAGACAGAGTTGCAGTACCTGGTACTAGTTACACACTAACACAGCAAGTAATTATACAGTGCAAAACACTCACTGTGAAAGAGAAGCTTAACTTTCAGAATTGTAGTTTGGCTCATTTCAGACTTTCTTTCTCGTTCTCCTCAGACACCACACACAACACAAAGATGCCCTACCTCTGAAACAAATTAAATCACAGACATGTAGATTGTTACAACTAGCAAAATGTGTTTTAATTTAATTGTCTTTCACCAACATTCAGAGCATTTAGCAGAAAAAGAGAAACCCTATTTTCCGGTTAAGTGGTCTGCTAACCATTGGCAGCATATGGTCCTGGACTTCTGGCTTGTAGCTCTACCAAATAAAAATGATAAAAGTAGCAGCTTTTATTTGTTGATTTGATTGATTGTTCTTGGGTCCACTTCCCTTAGTTGGGACTGGAATTCTGTTCAGGAGTTCCAGTTTCTGTAAAGAAAGAAGTCAGGGGGCTCAGCTAGGTTACTTTTAAAACAGCCCAGGCTCTAAGTACATACACTCATAGAAGGTAAGGCAGTTGCATCTTATTGCTGTTTCAGAGTGTTGGAAATTACATTCCATTGATGTCTGTTTTTCTGATACAATGGCCTTTCCCACTGGTTTAGGCTGTGTAGACTGTCTGGTGCTGGGGCAGATTGAATCAAAAGTGAAGGCACTTGTGGATGGGCGATGAGACAACAGGCACAGGATAATTTTTTTTGTCCATTACCTCTTGTCAGCCAGTCTGTAGGATGATGTAATATTTATTTTTTTGATAAAATATTGTCTGCGTGTGTGTGAACTAATGTGCATTTGTTATACAGTTAGTATACATTTGTAGGGGCAGCAGTGGTTTGCACGACCATACTGCATGAGTCTGATTCCAGTGAGCCGACCTACATTAATAGTGGCCATTACTTTTGTATTTATTCATCTATCTGATTACAGTGAGACATGTGATGTAGAGAGTCAGTAAAATGAGTGTAATTGGTTTGCACAATTTGGGGGGGGGGTGCGTGCATGCATGTACGTGTATGTGTGTGGAAGAGGGGTTGCAGAAAGTTGTACTGTTGCTCCCTGTGCTTCTAAAATGATGAGCTGAAATGCTTTACTGTGACTGTTACTTAAAATTAAATTGTTCATTCATTCATTTTATCACAGTCAGACCTTTGAGGTGTACACAGTCAATAAAGTGTCTGTAACTGGTGGGTGTGAAGGCAGCCCATGAATGAAGGTGACTAGACCACAACTGTTATTTTAAACATTTATTGATCTAGCTTGGCAGTATGTGTGTGTTTCAATAAAATAACTGTGACTGTTGTAATTATTATTCTTTATTTGATCATATTCAAACATCTGAGATGTATAGAGTCAGTAAACT
Source organism: Protopterus annectens (assembly GCF_019279795.1). Taxonomy (NCBI): domain Eukaryota; kingdom Metazoa; phylum Chordata; order Ceratodontiformes; family Protopteridae; genus Protopterus; species Protopterus annectens. Next base: position 124,276,880 of record NC_056732.1, on the reverse strand, counting down.
GGTTATAATGAGGAGGTGCTTAGTCAGTCCATGGATGAAAGTGACTGTGACCCTATCTCTTGTTTAATTACAGTTATTGGCCTGCTGATATATACCCCCCTACCCCATCTTATTTAGACCACCCATTCATCTGCTCACTTCAGGCCTCCTTGTTGTGAACTCACCAGCCACTACTGATGCTAACTCGGTGGTTCTTAAACATTTTCAGATTGTGACACTCGATACATATTTTTAATGCAGCACATCCCCTACCCTGAAGTGAGTTGCAAGTAAAATAGTTGACATTCAGTTAAGACTAAGACATAAGCTACAATGTAGACACAATACCACATCAACAAGAAACTCTCACCCATGTTAATAATTACTTCTGATAAACAGTCTATACCATATATGCCCTTTAATATGAAGTATTGTGTAAAAATGACTACACCAAAAGAGCAAATTAATATTCAACTCGGCTCATCCAGCTTTTCTCAATTTATTAAAATGTTAGTTATTAATGAATTCACAATGCTGATAACTCTGCATTATAGGACTTGTTTCTGGCATGTGTCCACTTCTGTAGTAACTGTACTAGCAACTCGCATAGGCAATGGGATTAACATACGAGTCAGCTATTTCTCAGAACCTACAGCGCTAACACCACTCCGCTGATTACACTCATGCGTGCAAAGTAGTATAGTTAGCCCCTTGCCATTTATTGCCTCTTCCTGTGCCTGGCTGACATGTGTGAACAGTCTTCTCTATTCTCCATTCTCAATTCATTTTGAAGTTATTTTAAAAAGACTGGATTGCTTGGATTTTCTACACATTGGATGTTATTTCTCACTCTGTCGACTCTTGCCTGAGTTATTTACCTATTTATTTTAAAAAATTACTTTACGCATACTACAGCAAGTCTTTTGACCATTGTGACCATACCCATTCACCTTCCTGCTTATTTCCTATCTTTCCACTCCAGGCCTTGGGGTTGAAGCCTGTGTTTATTTGTTAAGAGCATTGACCGCAGAGGTAGAAAACTAGCTGCAACTGTTTTCAACAGGTGTTCTGCTCACTGTTGTAGACTGTTACATTTTCTTAAAAATAAGTAATTAAATGAAAGAAGTAGAAAATAGAGAAAATGTCTCATAGCACCTCTGTTCAGATCATCTGCAGCACTGACCATGGGCTCCCCTAGAGGTCTGGGCCCTCGGCAGACTCCCAGATCTCCTCTATTACTATTTGCCACTGAGGGCAAATAACCCAACATATCTTGTTTTTTTTTTTTATTATAGTAGAAAAAAACAGATTTCGACTGAGTTTTCTTTCCACTAGTACCATGCTTGAGGTCTTGTACCAGAAAGTAAAGTGACTGCTAATCCATTGACACATTTGTTTTTTTTAAGTTTCTGTAATAACCCCTTGTACTTTGTTTTGGGGATGGGGTAAATGTAATAATCACAACATAGACAATTTCTCTGTAAGAAAACAGACTTTGTTTCTGTGAAATAGAATTTCTATCACTTTTGGTAAAATATAGTTGGGATCTGTTTTAGTGACTGAAGAGCATGTAGGAGCTGCAAAACTTCAAGATGATGTTCATCATGCATACAGCTGCAGTCATAACAGTTGGGTTTTCCTGCCGTCAGGCGGGTCCTCGGTCGGCCGAATTCCAAAGTCTAGGTCCGGCGTCGGTTGTCATCGCTTCTTCCCTGACGTCAGTGCAACAGGGGTATAAAAGAACCAGCCAACGCCATTTTCTTCAGTCTTTCTTGCCGCGCGGTGCCCGAAGCAGAAGCAGTTCGCAAGTGCCGGTCGGCCAGCTCCTGAGATTACGAATATTTTTCAACCGAAGACTTCTTGAAAGCTAAGTACCCCGTTGGGGAAACTTTTCTTGCCTCAGACCGATGTCAGACAAAGTTAATAATTGCATTTCATGTGGGAAGCAAATACCGCATAAGGATTTCCATTCCCTCTGTATACCTTGCTTAGGCCCAGACCACGACGTCTCGGCCTGTCGTTTTTGTGCTACATTCAACAGACGCACTATTAAGCGTCGGGCGGAGTTCGCCCAACACTTTTTTGGCAAAAAGTTTAATTACAACATGTCATCGGATACTCCGACTCCAATTTTGAGTAAACGACGTAAAGATAAGGACCAACATATGAGGTCCGCGACTTCTACCAACACCACGCTAAAGCCGACTACATGTGCTCTGGTTCTCAGCGAGGCGCCTACGCAGCCCCTGACTACCGATGACACTTCATTAGCGGTGTCCTCTGTGCCCGAGGTCGCAGGCTCTTCGGCCCACACCCCAACTACAGATACCGAAGCCACTCTTGGCGGGGAAACTCAGAGTTCAGACAGGCCTGCCACCTCTCAAGGTGTCTTCAGGCCTTCTTCTTCTTTTTCCATTAAGGCTTACACTAAATCTAAAGCAGCCATGCATTCTAAAAGACAAGCTCCACAGGGCCCCTTTCAAGGCCCCATGCCTAAAAAGCAGATGCTCAAAATGGCTGAGGATTTGATTTCTCTTATCAGGGGTTCTCAACCCCCCTCGGACAAAAAGCCCAGAGTGGAGGAAGAATACCCTTCCTCGGACCAGACCTCCATTACTTCAGAACATTCTGAGGACCAGCAACATTCTTACTCCCCTTTCGAATATTCTGATGCGGAGGAGTCCATTCCCTCTGTCTCCCCCCCTGAGGATTACTCTTTTGGGGAAACCTTGCATACCTTGAGGGAACACTCCACTGGGAAGGCCAAGAGTACTCAGACTCCAAGAAAAGGCTCAGGGATTTCCTTTTGCTCCCTCAGCACAGGCCTCTGGCTATACCTCCTGTCTTAGATATACTAGATGATGTGTATTCAGAGGCCAGCCTTAACCCAGATTCTTTACCTCCAGCTCCAGTCAAGCCTGACAGGTATTACCGGGTTCCTGATTCACACCAATTCCTATACAAAAGCCATGCGGCTGAACAGAAACTATTTCACAGGGTCCCAAGGGAATTAAGGCCTCCACTGTCAAAAATCCATTACCTTCAGAGAGAGATTCCAGAGCTTTAGAAAGGTGGGGGAAAAAGGTATACACCTCGGCCACCTTAACCATGAGGGCATTAAACTGTCGGTTCCATATGTTAAAGTATCAACAGTTTTTGTTATCTCATTTGAAAAGCAAAATGTCACAACCTGAACAACCAGACTTGAAGGAGTTGCAGGATTTGTTGCATAGTGCAGAGCAAGTGGGTAAACATACCTTGCAATGTGGTTTTGATGCTTTAGAGGCCTCTTGTAGAGCTGCTGTTACAGGATCAGTCATACGTAGACATGCTTGGCTCAAAGAGCAAACCTTACCAGATCATGTCAAAGCTAAATTACTAGATGCACCTCTTCAAAAATATGTATTGTTTGGTGTTAAAGCTGAGGAGGTATTAAAGAAAATGGAAGAAAAGGCAAAATCAATGCAAACAGTGAAAGATTTCCTACAGGTACAATCGCCATGTTTCAGTAGAAATTGGCCTTCAAAAAATTGGTCCTTTCCAGCCATAGACAGACCTCAAAGAGGTAGATACAGGCGCTCGAGAGGTAGAGGGCAATCTTAAGGATCATTTAGAGGCAGACAATGGCAAATACCTACACCAAGAGGGGGTGAGGATAGTTCACAGCCATTCAGAAAGCAGACCCAATGACTTTCCCCTTTGCATGCCAAGCAAGGCTCAAATGGCAGCACCTTTAGGCAGAAAACTGGCATTATTTTCAAAAAATTGGCATATTGTCACAAAAGACAAATGGATCCTGGACATTATAGACAGAGGCTACAGATTCCACTTTCACACCCTTCCAAAAATGAGAGGCATGCCAAACCTGCCACACAATCAAAGGGCAGAGGCACAAAAACAAATTTCAGATCTTATGGACATGAAAGCTATTCAAGAGGTACCTGCACAAGACCAGGGTCAAGGTTTTTATTCCAGACTATTCCTGGTACCAAGGAAGGGCAAAGATTGGAGACCTATTTTGGACCTATCCATCCTAAGCACATATTTACTCGTACCAAAGTTCAAGATGCTCACATTACAGCAGCTTCTTCCCATGCTGGGCAAGGAGTCTTGGCTGGTAACATTGGACCTCAAGGAGGCATACCTGCATGTCCCATTCAGACAAGATTGCAGAAGATACCTCAGATTTCTTGCAGGTTCATCCCATTATCAATTCTCTGCATTGCCCTTTGGCTTATCTACTGCACCCAGAGTGTTCACGAAATGCCTGGCATCAGTAATTGCCTTCTGCAGACTTCAAGGGATACAAATATACCCATATCTGGATGACTGCCTGATCCAAGCAGACAGCAAACACACTCTTCTGAAACACCTGGCATTTGTAATAATGTTGTTGAAATCTCTGGGATACACAGTCAACAAAAAGAAGTCAAGACTAATACCCTCTCAAACAATAATTTTCCTGGGTGCCAGCTTGGATACAAACACCCAGATGGCCTACCTCACGCCAGAGAAACAAGAGCAATTAACTCAATACTTCAGAAAACTGGCAACCTTCACCAGGCTGACTGCAAGGAAAATCCTGCAGGCTCTGGGATTCATGGCATCTTGCATCCTGCTAATCCCATGTGCAAAGCTGCATATGAGGAAACTTCAATGGTACCTAAAAAACTTATGGTCTCAATACAGCCACAGTTTGGAAACAGTCATACCACTGATTCCATGTCTTCAAAAGGAATTTCTGTGGTGGGCTCAAGCATGCCAAAGAAACACAGGTCTCCCATTCTGCAAGCCTCAAGCAAATCAAGTCATCACAACAGACGCCTCGGACTACGCCTGGGGGGCGCACATGACAGATCGGTGCATTCAGGGCAAATGGTCACAAAAAGAAAAGCACCTACACATCAATCAAAAGGAAATGCTAGCAGTAATAAATGCTATTATGGCTTTCAAAGACCTACTGCATCCAGGACAGTTATTGATAAGAACAGACAACACCACAGTGATGTGGTACATAAACAAACAGGGAGGAACCCATTCATATCCCCTGTGCAGGCTAGCCATGTCCCTTTGGAACACGGCTCTGGAATTGCAAATCCAACTTCAAGCACAATTCCTGCCAGAGAAGGAAAACACACTGGCAGACAACCTGAGCAGAAATATGACAGATCCACACAAATGGAAGTTGCATCCTCAAGTTTTTACAATGATAATTCAAGTATGGGGAAGGCCAGACATAGATCTCTTTGCCGCACACAGAAATTACCAATTGACAAAATTCTGCTCAAGGACCTTTCATCCACAGCCTCTCTTTCAGTTGGACAACAATGACGGTTTATGCCTTTCCACCTCTTCCACTGCTGGCCAAAGTTCTATTAAAAGCCAGAGCAGACAGACCAAAGATGATTCTCATTGCTCCAGACTGGCCAAGACAACACTGGTACCCACTCCTGAGGAGCCTGACGCATTCCCCACCATGGATCCTGCCTCTAATGCCTCTTCTACTGACTCAGCACAACTTCAAAACTCTTCACAGTCAGCTGAAAACACTCAATCTAGCCGCATGGAGGATTCCTTAAATTCACAGCAGACCCTACTCTCCAAGGAGGTGCAGGATGTCATTTTGGAGGCCAGAAGGCCTTCTACTAGAAAAGCCTACTCCGCAAAATGGAAACGGTTTTGTGTCTGGAATCAGAAAAAGGGTCAGAATCCTGGAATACTGAATTTACCTCAAATACTACAGTACCTAGCCGAGCTGCTAAGCAGTAGACTTTCATTCTCCTCCATCAAAATGCATGCCTCAGCCATTTCTGCAGAGTACAACACTGATCCTCCTTTATTCTCTCACCCTCTCTTAAGACAGTTCCTCAGAGGGGCTAAGAATATAAAACCCCCAAGGAAGCAACCAGTACCTGCTTGGGACCTCAATTTCATTCTAGAAAAACTAACCCTGCCTCCTTTTGAGCCAGCTGTTTCAACAGATCTGCAATATTTGTCATGGAAAACAGCCTTCCTTCTAGCTATCACCTCAGCACGCAGGGTTTCGGAACTACAAGCCCTCATGGCTGTGCAGCCTTTCATCATTTTCCATCAGGACAGAGTTTCCTTACGAACCAATCCTTCATTTATGCCAAAAGTAGTATCCATGGTAGCCTTGAATCAGGCTATCCACTTACCTACCTTTTACCCTAATCCACAAAACAAAGTGGAGAGGCTACTACATTCCTTGGACATTCACAGACAGCTCTGTTATTATTTGGACAAAAAAGCCTTTCAGAAAATCAGAGCAACTCTTTGTGTCCTATGCTACAGGTGCTCAAGGGAAGCCTATTTCCAAACAGACAATCTCAAAATGGATAGCCCACTGCATACGCTTTTGTTACTCTTTTCATGGTAAAACTGTACCTACAGACATCAGATCTCACTCCACAAGGGCCACAGCTACCTCTGCAGCTTTCCTCAGGGGGGTTCCTACCAAAGATATTTTGGAAGCAACCACTTGGAGTTCTGTACATACTTTCTCCAAGCACTATCACCTACTATTATACTCCAAAACTAGAGTGGGCTTTGCCACTGCAGTCTTGCAGGGCATCCTGGCTCCACCTAGTCCCACTTAGTGCCTACCATCCCTTTATTAGCTTTGGGATTCTACCCATCTGTTATGACTGCAGCTGTATGCACGATGAACACAGTACAGTTTTGTACCTACCATAAATGTAGATGTTCGAGTGCTAATACAGCTGCAGTCCAGGTTTCCCTCCCTCCTTCCCCTCTTGGGACAGGTCTTATGGCTAACACCTCCTCATACAACCTCATTGGGGTATTCTTTTATGGTGTACTTGCTTGCAAATACTGTTTTTTGATTATATTGCATTTGCTTTATTACATAAATTTATGTTTTGCCTTCCTTCTGGGGGCACCTGACATCTGGGGCAAGAAAAACTGAAGAAAATGGCATCGGCTGGTTCTTTTATACCCCTGTCGCACTGACGTCAGGGAAGAAGCAACGACAACTGACGCCGGACCTAGACTTTCAAATTCGGCCGACCGAGGACCCGCCTGACGGCAGGAAAACCCATCTGTTATGACTGCAGCTGTATTAGCACTCGAACATCTACATTTATGGTAGGTACAAAACTGTACTTTATTTGTGTTTCACTGTTGCAGTCATCACATTTGGGTTATCTGCTTGCAGCAACCCTCAGTCAGCCTGATTAACAAAGTCTTGGGTCCTGTGTCAGTTGCTGTCCCTTCTTCCATGACTTCAGGTCGTCAGGGGTATAAATATTCGGAATTCCGGTAGTCGGATGGCTTACCAATGACATTTCTGGATAACTGAAATGAGAACCGAAATATTTAGAGGCGAAAATATACCGACAACGGATAGTGCGTTGATTAAATAAAGCACAAAACTGACAGCAAGGTACATTGTGGTCAGGGCCTAGGAAAGGAATACAGTACGAATGAAAATCTTTGTGAGGTATTTGCTTTCCACAAGAAATGCAATTATTAACTTTCACTGACATCGGTAAGGAGCAAGAAAAAGTTTCCCAAATGGGGTACTTGGCTTTAGCTGAAGACTTCGACTCTGAAACTCGAAAATGAAAATTTCAGGAGTCGGCTGACCGGCACTTGCGAACTGCTTCTGGCACCGCACAGCAAGAAAGACTGATGTAATGGCATCGGCTGCATGTTTTATACCCCTGATGACCTGACGTCATGGAAGAAGGGACAGCAACTGACGCAAGACCCAAGACTTTGTTAATCAGGCTGACTGAGGGTTACTGCAAGCAGATAACCCAAATGTGATGACTGCAACAGTGAATACACTCGAACATCTACATTTATGTTAAGTGTACACAGCTGTACTTAATTTCTAGCAACTGGATAAGCTGTGGGTATACTACCTGTAGATTTTGCTTTTGAGATATTCCGTCACCTAGTGAAAAATTGCTTTAGTTTTAGCCCTGCATTTTTAACTTCTTCATAAACTGTGTTTTGTTTCTTTTTCTGTAGTTCATTTGCTCGGTTTCTTGAAAATAGATGATGTCAAGTTCAAGCACATCCATCTTCATCTCGTTGTCTTGTACTGTTCACTAATTTAATACAAAGATTTTGACTCTTGGCAAAGCAAGTGATCTTACAGTCCTAGCAGTTTCTATTTTGGTGCACCTCACGTAATACCATTTTGGTGTTCAAAGGAAAACTCCAGCTTTTTATTTTTTTTCTCATTATTTTCTATGCTGTTTAGTGCATTAAAATGTAATTTGTTTTTCAACAAAATGGCCTACAATGGGGCCTGACAGATTAACTTGATCTCGTATTAGTGCTTTCTTGTGTCCTGCCCAGAATACATTTTAAGTCCCCTTTTTATTAGTTATGCTAGACAGAAGGAAGTGACAGTTTTCCTAGTCCATTAAGATACAATGGTAACAGCGTGACTCACAGACATTGTATATACCATCAGTAGCAGGAATGCTTGCATTTTATTCCTGAATGACGGTCATGTACATTTCTCTTTGGATATGTTACAGGCCGTTCACAGTAAAATAATAACACCCCTAGCCAAAGAAAGCAACTAAATTCCAGGCTTTTGTAAGGATTGTCATTTTGTAGCTCTGTGTTGACAGACCCTTCCCAACACCCCTGGGTGTCAAAGCTAGCATTGTAATTCAAAAGCTGTTAACACTTCAAATGACATGTTCTGCTGCTACTTGCTAATGTCTGCAGCAGTAAGATTATTATAATTATTATTATTATTGTCATCCTGAATGTTGGAGAATTGTACAATGTGCTTGCTGTTTTTTCTCAAAAATGCTTTACAAGCACAGTGCAAAAAAGTGTAATTATCTGTTCTTCAATTTGTATTAGGAGATTTTCTAAACTGAGGCACAAATGCCTTCATACATTACATTTTTAGACATTTGTTGTTTTGCTATCCCTTGATTTATATTGCAGTATACTGACCACTTCATCCAAACCATAATGCTTGAGCATGATATTAGTAGTGCTGTGTAGAATTCGTACACTGTCTGTACAACTACTTAAAAAGGGGAGCACCTCTATACAAAATAGATGACCATTTATTGGGGTTGCCATCTTTTTTAGTTGCCCAAAATGGGACAATCTTGCTGAAACCTGAGATTTTACCGGGCAAACCATGCCATCATCATATGAAGACAATTTTTCATCTTATTTAAGACTTGGTGATGTGCAATGTTGCTTGTTTATACTACTTTCCATATTAAAATGTCTTAAATGTAGTGTCAGAGATTTGTGACATTTAGAGAAAAGTCAGAAAATATTACTACTTCAACACATTTATCACCCCCACCACCACCACCACCACCACCACCACCACTGGACAGAACTGCCTAAATCAGGACTGCTCTTCAGAAAGAGAGACTGGTGGCAAGCCTGCTGATGCAGTGACACTGTTTCTCTTTCTCTGTGTTACAAAGACTGTGGAAAACAGTTAGTCTTTTTATAGCACCTGTTGAGCTCCTGACATCTAAGATTGTCGTTAGTACCTGACAGGGTAAACTACAAATTTATCTCTGGTTTGGTATGTCATGCTGGTGGAGACAAATTCCTCTGCAAAGTATGTGAGCACTTAAGCTTAATAAAATTTGGTGGGCTTTCCTGTCCTTTGATTCCAAGGCAAAGAAACAAAAGTTTTACAAAGTACAAGGAAGTTTCTTGTACCTGCCCAATACTGGTACCATTGTTGTTGGGAGAAAGGCAACCTAAGGGATGAGTTAAACTGTAGGAGAAGGTGGAGAAAGGCAACCTAAGGGATGAGTTAAATTTTAGGAGAAGGTGGAGTTTTCCTTTAACTGTATTGCATGCCCAATTGTTTCATTACAACCTTTTGCATACAGTTATGTCTTTGCCGAATGTACATACCTATAGTAACAGTACCATCTCTGGCAACATTGTCCACCATTGTATACACTTCATATTGTCAGCTTTTCTCTTCCCTTGGGAATACTTCATCAAAGATTTGAATCAATTTATCAATTAACTTTATCTCTTTTAGAAAATGTACTTATCCATCACCTTGACCACCATGAGTTATTGTTATAATAAGTGACATATAGAAGAGGGTTGAGGCTGTGAGTGTTTTAATATTCTTCATCCTTAAAGTTATAGTCTTGTATTTGTTGTGTATAGTCTCCACCTGTATGTTACAAGACTCAGAGCAGTCAGATGTAATATATTTGGCAGTTCTCTTAAACAGACGCTAACCACTTCAGACTGTATCACAACTAATCTTGTTTACTATGCTACTGTTTGACTAGGCTGTTCTGGGTAAAACACTGAAACAAGTATCATGTGACATGTTACTGTACTGTGAAACACGATTCATGTAGTTTAATTGCCCATGGTTATATTCTTTCTGCAATGTCAACAACCTAGTTGTCCACTTTGGTAATACTAAATGAGAGACAGTAATTTAGGGTCATTCTGTTATAACATTTTATTTCAGCACCACATGATACCAGTCAGCTGTATAGGGTATGAATAAATCTGTGCTGAAAATAGAGCTGCTGTTCTGCATATACAGTTTCAGTACATATAACCTTAAAAACTGCTCTGTTGTTGCATAAGAAATGTTCACATCCTATTACCTTCCAACTTGTCAATATGCGGTTCTGCTAATTAAAATACCTTTCTGCTTCAGATATTTCTTGTTGAAATATGTATTGTTTTATCCTGAACATCTTTAAAAGTCACAAGGATGGCAGCAGAAAAGTACTAAGACAGCTGATACTTGCATAACCTAGTACCAGTAGTGAAGTGATGTCTTTTTCGACAACTCTTCCACACAGTGCCAGTCCTACGAAATTAACCCAGTGAAGCAACTTTCAGCAAACTTCAGAGTAAATTTTTCTTTGTGCAGGGGACAAAAGAACCTCCACACCACTCATACCTATTCTGAGGTTGCAACAGTGAAAAAAAGTGGAAAATCCACTGTCACTGAAAGTAGTTTCAGTGAATTGAGTTATGAGTTTTGCCATTTGCTGAAAGAATGCTTGATCAAATAACATGCAACTCAGGACTACTGGTAGAACAACCACAGCCAAGATGGATGATGAGTGCAAAGATAAGTGAGAAAAAGAGTTGGCATTTATCAGTGCATGAATAATTCTGTCAGATCTGTAGGTCATAAATTCTATGATGTCTTACTGTAGGCACAGTGGCATAGAAAGATAAAGCCTTCACTGTGGCCCAGGCAACTCAGGTTCAATTAATGGCTTGGGTGTCTGAGCTTATGGCTGGGGAAGGATAAGCATGCCTGTCCTGGAGGAAAATCCATTTGCTTGGGCACTTCCTGTATTTGATCCCAACTGGAGATTAGGGATGTGCAGGAGGTGTCCTAAAGAGAGCTTGATGCGAGATCTTGGTTTTGTTGCAGCAGTGGTGGGACAAGTGTGCCTGGTCTGGGGAAGTACAGACATGTGCGAGGGGAGAGAAAATGGGTGGATCAAAACATTCCTCTGTAGCGATGTGATACTGCATCAGGAGCTTTGATCACTTCACCAGCCCTGGGCATGGATCAGAATCATTCTAGGGGAGTATGGGAGTGCCCTGTAGATCGATGACTGAAGAGAGGTCATTTGGGCAAGGCATTGGTCAGCTGTAAGGAGGGAAAAATGTACTTAAAAATTTTTATTTCTTTAGCCATGCTGTTTTTATAGTATGAAGTAGTTAAAAATGTCGCTTGTAACTTTAGCATGGGTTCTTTAAATTTTAAATTGGGTATTGCCTGTAGGTGCAAAAGTTGATTTGGGGCAACTGGTCCTATTTGGAGGGGGGTATTTGCTGAAAATGTACAGTTTTATGAGTTTGTTCCAAGTTAAATCAGAATGGGTGTTCTGGAAATGTGTTTAGTTTGTATGAGTTCTTTCATTGAAGCAAAAAGTCTTGAAATGTGTGACATAGGTTGAAAGAGTGTGTAAGTCAAAAGTTGGAAATACACATTCAAAAGAACAAGTGTGTGTAATAGGTTGGGAGTAGCAGTTTATCATCATACTGGCTGCTCTGTGCATATTTTCATTGAATGTAAATGGCCTTACAGGTACAGACAAAAACATAAAATATTGAATTTTATTAAGAAATGCTGGTTTCAAGTAGTAATGCTGCAGGAGACATGTTTGGATAGAAATGAGAATATGAATTTGACAGAGGATTTCAGGATGGGCATTCAGCCGAATATCAGTAACAAAGGAAACATAATCTGGATTAGAATTAGTAACCAAACTGATTTCAAACTGAGGTGTTTTATCTAGGTAGACAGGATCCGCCTTCCACCAGAAAAAAAAGTAGTTTTCAAATGTACTTTTGTTCCTTGGATGGATTAACAGCCGTGTTTTATGTACTTGGATAGCACAAGTTGAAATCAGTTTAATTACTTAAACTAATTTGGATTTTTGTCTTCATCTTGGACAACAGAAATATTTAAGAACAGATAGGAATGTGGAGTCTGCTCACATGGGGATCTCTGAGATTTTTGTGAACAAAGGAAAATGAGAGTAATAATACTGATTGCTAGAGAGACTCCAGTGTTGACAGAAGAGTAAAGATAGATTTGTGATAGCTAAGAGGCTACTGGCAAGGGAAGAACTTTACACTGGTATGTGTTTACATTCCTCTAAAAACTGCTATTACGGAGCTTAAAACAAGTTTTGGGTGAAATTATCAGCTTTCAGCAAGGAAATATTATTTGAGTGTGGACTGGAACTTGATTTGACATAGGCTGTATTGGGGGGACCTAGAAGAGAAAATATAACAAATGGGGTAAATTTTCTAAAGAAATGTATGAAGTTATTTAAAATGGAATTTGTGAATTCAGTAGTAGGAAATTGGACATAGTTTGCATATTGTTCCCCAAGGTACAATGACTGGACTAGACTGGATAGAATTTATATTTCACAGGAGCATGCATAGTTAATTAAAAGCTTTGACACATCCGGTAAATATTTCAGACCATGCACTGAAAAAATATGATAAAAGTTGCATGGTAATGAAATAAAAATCAAACACTGGCACTTTTCTATTTATTTGTTAAAAAAGGCACTTAAAGAATTGGTAGTAGAAATTATTAGAGTATTAGGGATGATAGAAAATTCTTATGAAGGGATAGTTGGTGAATGGAATAGAATGAAAATGAAGCTTAGAATATAGTAGAAATAAAAGAGAAAGTTATGAGTAAGAACTAATAAGAATTATTTAGAAGAGCTACCAAAGATTAAAGTATTGCAGAATAAGGGGAATCTAACAAAACAAGAAGAGGCTCAACTGCAGAGTCGTAAAGGGAATACAACCGAGAATTGAGATAATAAGTATGAGATTAGTGAGGTTCTGATTACTCCAGAGCACAAAAAGATTTATCACAATGACATATGCAACAGAAAGTAGAAAAGGTTGTTGCCAAACTTAGGGAGCCTATGATAGGAAAAAATAACCAGTGATCATACAGTGGTATTAGAGACATTTTGGAAAGTTTATGAGAATTTCCATAAAGCAGATGAATGTGGAAACCAGGAAAAGGCACAGATAGAAATATTTATGGAAGTGTTAATTATGCCAAATATTTATGGAAGTGTTAATTATGCCAGGGTTAGAGGAAGAAGAGTTTCAACAGTTAATAGCTAGGACAGGAAGAGATGAGATACAAATGGTAATGTGTAGTAAATCAACAGGGAAGTCTTCAAGACTAGAAGGTATTGCTATGGAAGTTAGGAGGGAAGAAAGTGATAAAGATCGGGAGTGTTTTTTTAACAGTATTAAATGGGGGGTGGCAGCATCTAGGGGGAAAAAAGCTGTGTTGGCTGTATTACCCTAAGAGGGTAAAGACCTTGCAGACACAGCATCATATAGACCTACTTCAGTTTTAAACCATGATTATAAAGTGTTTATGTCTGCACTGGCTAAGATAGTGTTGCCAGAAATGAGAGCTCCAGATCAGTGTATTTTTTTGGAGGGGAGTGAAACATTTGACAACATTGATAGAACAGTGACAATCCAGAGGGGGGCAAAATGTAAGAAAATGCTGCTGTTGCTAGTGGGTCTTGATGTAACAAAAGTATTTGATAGAGTCAGCTGGGATTTTTATGATTAGGACAATGGAAGCAATTGCATTCCTTTATATAATAATAGTGTAATTTAGGAGTATATATGGAGGGTCAGTGGCAAGCTGTGTTTGAATAGAAGAGCCAGGCAGGGGTTATCCTCTTTCTATATGTAACTGGTATGGTAGTCAAGAAAAGTTAGCATTATTTGCAGATAGTTTTTACTTGCTAAATCTAGAAAAGGACATTTGGTAATGGGAAACATTTTGAGACATTTTCAAGTCTTTTCATGTTGTAAAATTAATAAAGATAAAGCAAAGACTGTAGCAGTAAACTATGCACCCACACATTAATTGGTTCAGTAATATCTATATTTATGGGGTCATAAGACTCCTCGATTCTAACTTACTGGGTCCTGTCTGTCAGCCAGTTGGCTATCAACCGGGTGACATAGGTACAAACCCATATGTCTACCCAGTGGATAGCCAGTGGCTCACAGACAGGACCCAGGAAGTTAGAACTGAGGAGTCCACGTCTGCAGAGAGGCCAGTCACAAGTGGAGTCCTTCAGGGATCAGTCCTTGGACTGCTCCTTTTTGTCATTTACTTCTCAGAAGTCAAGGCCAATGCTAGTGGTCTCTAGCTAACTAAATTTGCAGATTACATTAGATTAGATTAGGGAGGAAATCTGCTTCACATGGATGGGGTAGCCTCTGGGATGCATACTTCTCTCTCCAGCAGGTCGGATTTATATCACAGGCAAGGTTTAAGTCTTTAGAACAGGTAATTTTGCTACTGCTTGTTTTGTGGATATGCAAAGTTCAATCATAGTGGGGTCTGGGCTCCGGTACTCAGTGAGGTGCTTTTGCAGCCCCTGATGCCCACTTCAGTTGATTCGCAGGCTGCTACCGAGACCCTTTCGGAGTCCGGTATGACGCAAAACTTTTCTTTGACTAAGGATCCTGCGGTCATTCTAACTTGGATGGGTCCAGAGCCGTTGAGCAGGCACCGGCTTCTGAGGAAGTCCTTCTCACTACCGAATCTCAACACAAACCAATGTCTTCTTTCACGACTACCATTCTGTCAAAAACGACCGAGATGTTCTTCAAGGATGCATCTGTAGTCCTTACATATGGGTTGTCCTGCCTCAGGCAGCCCTTCGGTCGGCCGGATTCCAAAGTCTGGGTCCGCCGGCTGATGTCGCCCTTTTCCCCGACGTCAGAGCGCCTGGGGTATAAAAGCGTCAGCCGACGCCATCTTCCTCAGTCTTTCTTGCCGCGCGGTGCCCAAAGCAGAAGCAGTTCGCAAGTGCCGGTCGGCCAGCTCCTGTGATTTCAGCTACCGAAGTCTTCAAAAAAGCTAAGTACCCCATTGGGGACTCTTTCTTGCCTCAGCCGATGTCAGATCAAACGGTTAAAGTTAATAATTGTTTAAAATGTGGGAAACAAATACCTCATAAGGATTTCCACTCTTACTGCTTACCTTGTCTAGGCCCAGACCACGACATCTCGGCCTGTACAGCCTGTGCTTCCTTCAATAGACACACTCTTAGGTGTCGGGCAGAGTTTGCAGAGGAATATTTTGGGCAAATTTACTGCTATAAAATGCTGTCGGAGCTTCCGACAGCTCATTTACCCAAAAAACGTAAGGAGAAGGACCGACACACGCGGTCCGCGGTTCTGGCTGACTCCATGCCCAGGCCTACCGCTAGTGTCTCGGTCTCTGCTGAAACCGAATCTCTACCGATTCCGACCGACGACACCGCACAGCCGGTACCTTCGGTACCGGAGGCTTCCACTGGGTCGGTCTTAGAATTACCTTCTGAAACCGGTGCTCCGGAGATATCCGACACCATTTCTGTGGATAAAACTACCCCAGCACGTGGGGCAGCCAGGCCTCCTGTATCCATGTTCATTAAGACTTTTACTCGTGCTAAAGCTGTTAAACAGCCAAAATCTCTCCCTCCCAAGGCTATTCCTCAGGGATCCTCTACAGGTTCACAAATTTTAAGCTTAGCTGAGGACCTTATCTCCTTAATCAGGGGCTCTCAGCCACACCCAGACAGGGGCTCTCAACCTCCTCCAGGCAAAAGGCCCAGGGTTGAGCAGACAGGTCCCCAGTCCTCTGATGAGGCCTCAGATGACTCTGCCCTTTCAGATTACCAGGAGGAGGCCTTTCCGGCCTACGAGGATTCTGATGCAGAGGAATCTATTCCCTCGGCCTCCCCCCCCCTGAAGAGTTGTCCTTTGGGGAGACCCTTCATTCCATGAGAGAGCACTTTAAATGGCAAGGCCAGGAATTCTCTGATTCCAGGAAGAGGTTAAGGACTTTTTTGCATTTGCCTCAGCATAGACCTTTGGCTATTCCTCCTGTTTTAAATGTTATTGAGGATGTGTACTCCGAGTCTAGTATTTCCCCAGACTCCCTCCCTCCGGCTCCTGTCAAACCTGACAGGTACTACAGGGTCCCGGACACATCTATTCCTTTACAAGGGCCACTCAGCTGACCCAGAAACTATTTCCCAGGGGCCTAAAGGGGTTGCAACCTCCACTACTAAGAACCCACTTCCTTCTGAAAGGGAATCCAGGGCCTTAGAGAGATGGGGTGAAAAAGTGTACACTTCTTCCACTCTTTCTATGAGAGCATTGAATTGTCAATTCCATATGATACAGTATCAAGAATATCTGTTAGATGAATTGCATAAAAAACTAACCTCACCTGAACCCCTAGATCGCAAGGCACTTCAGGATCTGGTGCATAACTCCCAGCAGGTTAGCAACCATTTTTTACAGTGTGGATGTTAAGTTGTCAATCTCGCCTTCATTCTTGCTGGATGGGTTCGGAGCCGACTCGGCACTTGCTAAGCTTGAGAACTCCTTTTACCAGCTCGAGGCAACCCTATATCCCATGATGCAAGGCGAGACTACCTCAGATCTCGTTTGCCGCTTCGCGAAGAGGTCTCTCTTTTTGCCAGCTCAGGTGAGTTTCAATTTCAGCAGTTATTCAGGGGTAATTTTCCCTTTTTCTTTTTGGTTAAGTTTCTAAACTAGTGTGTATAGCTATACTATAGTTCCCACCCTATATTCTGCCCATTTGGGTAAAAGTTTATTTTTTATCTGTTAGGCCTAAGCCTCCCAGTTCATTAATCCCTGTCAGTTTGTGTGTGTTTTGGGGTTAATTGTGTGACTTTTGTTGAGTGTGTGTATTTTCTTTTTCTTAGACCATGTCTAAAGAAGGAAAGGTCTCAGGCTTCAAGAAGTGTGACTCGTGCTGTCAGAAGATGTCTCTGACAGACGGTCACACTTCTTGTGTTTACTGCCTGGGGCCTTTACACCTGCAGGACTCCTGTGCTATATGCCAGAGAGTCCTGCAGGAGAGGAGGAACAAGTTGATCCTCCGTGGCTTATTAAAGCCAGAAGGTTCACCGACAAAGACTGGGTCGGGTAAACCTTCCAAGCCACCTAAGGTTCAGGCTTCGGTTGTTAAGCTTCCCCGGTGGCTCCGACTCCTTCAGAGTCGAGATCGGCTCCTGCTGGAGCCGATCTTTCTACCACTGATATTGTAGTGTCAGTTCCTTCCGGCTCCGACACACAGTCTCCAGTTTCCTTGTCGGCACCGGTCGGTGCCGAGGTGTTATCCAGCATCGGAGCCGATAAGTCTTCGGCTCCATCTGGAACCGAGAGGTCGTCGGCTCCGATGGCTCCGTCCAGGAAGAGATCTCGGTCCCCTTCTCTGGAGTCGATTCGCTCGGCTCCGAGGTCTCCTCTTTTATCGGAACGGAGTCATCGGACCCGATCTTTGAGATCTTCCAGGCTGTCAGACCACGATTTAGAGAGGGTGGTAAGCAGGCTGTTGAAGTCACAGGCACTAGCCCAAATGCTCCATAGCCCGTCTCAACAGACTTCGGCTATTGCTCTTCCCCTTGAACTTCCTCCTCCAACTCTCCTCCAGAGTTCGGAGCTGGAGCTTTTCGGGACAGTGACCGTGTCGGCGCCGGGGCCAATACATCCCCTTTCGGCTCCGTCGTCTTCGGCTCCGATCTCCTCCATGAGACCTTCCTTGGAGGGATCCGGTCATTGAGTTTCCCTTGTCGGCTCCGAGGGGGCTAGTGGCATCGGACCCTTGTCCAACCCCGCTCTCCCTCTCGGAGCTTCGGCTTTGGTGAGCTCGGCACCGACATCGGCCTCGGAGCCTTCTTTTTCAGTGGAGCCGGGAATTCCTGTCTCTTCGGAGCAGGAGTCTTCTGGTCTCCCTGGGAGAGGAGCCTTTGAGGTGATGAGGAGTGTCCTGGCACCTGAGCCAGGTCAACGGTCCATTCCTTTAGCTCCTCCCTCTTTGGTGCCTGTTGATGTCTCTTGCCAGTCTCTTGCTCCCAGGCCCAGGGATCCATCGCCCCAGGTTTCCCCATTGGGAATGACTTCCTCTTCCGAGGTTTCTCCTGACCCTGCAGGAGAACCCCCGCGCAAGAGGACGTGTAAGAGGAAACACGCAGACTCCCCTGAGTCTACCACATCGGATACCGACTTAGATGAGTCGGAGGGTTCCCCACGGTCCCCCTCTGAGGATGTCTCCTTTTCAGACATCCTGGAACTCCTCAAACAGAGGGGGAACTGGCCTTCCATTGACCCCTCCGAGGATGAGTCGGTATACCTGGAGGCGTTTGGATCTCGACCCTCCACCTCCTGGGTGTCTCCGCCTTCGACCCACTCATGCAGGTAGTGGCTCGAAGGCGTGGGCAGCCGGGATTCTGTGGAACCTGTCCCCAGGAGGCCATCCAAATTTATTACGGCCCCTTCAGACAAGCAGTTTCTTTCTAAGGACGTCTCTGTGGATGCTATGGTGGTGGCGGCCACCAAGAAGGAACTTGCGGATCCTTCCGTGCCTGTCCATCCTCCTAACAAAGACTCTAGGACCATGGATAGGTATGGCAAGTGGATGTTTTCTTCAGCGACCTTTGCTATGCGTTCGCTGAACTACCTTTGTCACTTCACCAGACTTCAGAGAGACATTCTCAAGGAACTAGGTGAGGTAGTTCAGGATCCTTCAGCTGCTGGGGCTCAGGACAAGATTGCCTCACAGCTAGCAATCCTAAATTCTTTAACCAACTCCTCCATGCGGCTCATATCCTTTGCGGCCGATGGAGCGAGTAGAGCCACAGGCACAGGAGTGGCACTTAGGCGTCAGGCCTGGATGCGGCTTTGTAATTTCGCGGACCCCTTCAAGGCGTCCTTCACCAATACCCCCTTTGACGGTTTGGCTTTGTTCAGACCGCAGGTGAAGGAGACCTTGACCAGGTGTGAACAAGACGGCAAAACCCTTTCTGCCGTAGGAGTCCATTTTTCCACTCCTTCAAGACCCTACCCCAAAGGTCAGAAAGGAGGAAAGATGTGGTTCCGTAAAGCCCAAGGAGTTACGCCGGACACACGTGGTCAGTTTACCACTAGAGGCAGAGGGGGTAACAATAACAGATGGCGCTCTAGAGGCAGGGGGGGTCCCCAGAATCAGGGTAGCAGGGAGCCTCTTCCTGACAAACCCTTTCAGCATCCCTGAGGTGTTGCTCGACTGTCCACCCTTGGAGGCAGTCGGGGGAAGGATATCGCTGTACCCATTAGCCAGGCGTTCCCTCTCACAAGACATATGGGTACAGTCGATCATATCCGAGGGTTACAAAATCCCTTTCGAAAGGTATCCCGTACCTCACCAATCCCTTCCAGACATCTCACCCAGTCAAAGGGATTTGGCAAAACAGGAGGTCTCAAAGCTCCTAGTAAAAAGAGCCGTCCAAATAGTTCCAGCAGACCAAGTAGGATCCGGCATCTACTCAAGATTCTTTTTGGTCCCCAAAAGGATGGGAGATTGGAGACCAATTTTAGACCTGAGCAATCTAAACAGATTTGTCAGAAAGGCAAGATTCCGGATGGTCACGCTTCAGTCCATTCTGCCCTTTTTGGGCAAGGACAACTGGATGTGCTCGATAAACCTTCAGGACGCGTACTATCACATAAAGATACACAGATGCTCCAGGAGGTTTCTCCGCTTTCGGCTGGGGACCAGTCATTATCAATTCAGAGCCCTGCCCTTTGGCCTCACTTCAGCCCCCAGAGTGTTTACCAAATGCATGGCAGTGGTTACGGCTCATCTGAGACGTCAAGGATTCCAGGTGTTTCCTTATTTAGACGACTGGCTCCTCTCCGCCACCACCAAGCATCAGCTTCTCCAATGCAGAGACTACACTCTGCAGATCTGCAAACAGTTGGGAATCTCAGTGAATTTCGAAAAATCTTCTCTGCTGCCTTGCCAATCTATCACCTTTATAGGCAGAGCTAAACACCGTCAGTATGTTAGCCAGACTAACAAATCAGAGAATTCTGGACATCCAAAAATACGTTCGGATCATATTACTGAGCAACAAGGTCAGAGCCAGATTGGTTCTGAAGGTTCTAGGTCTTATGGCTGCGGCCATTGTACTTCTACCATTAGCTCGCTTCCACATGCGTCTTCTGCAGTGGATGTTATTCACTCAGTGGTCATTCCAGAACCTACCCATGAGGCACGAAATTCTGGTTACACAATCGTGCAAGACTCATCTAACCTGGTGGATATCTTCTCCTCTGCTCCATCAGGGCCAACCGTTTGTTCCCCCAACTCCGGTTGCCACAGTCACTACGGATGCCTCTCTGATCGGGTGGGGGGGGAATTATCAGGGCAGGATGGTCCATGGGACTTGGCAACCCACAGAATACCATCTGCACATAAATGTCCTGGAGATGAGAGTGGTGCTTTTAACGTTGCAAGCCCTCAACGACTTTCTTCCCTCGGGGACTATTGCAGTTCAAACGGACAACATGTCTGTAGTCTGGTACATCAACAAACAGGGCGGGACCAGGTCCTATCCTTTATGTCGAGAAGCTCTCAGACTTTGGCAATGGGCAATCTCCTCTCATCGGTTTCTGATAGCAACGCACATCCCCGGCAGGTCCAACCTCTTAGCGGACAGACTGAGCAGAACTATTCTCATGCCTCACGAGTGGTCTCTCAAGCAATCGATAGTGGACGAGATTTTTCAGAAGTGGGGCACCCCTTGTTGCGACCTTTTTGCTACACCCCAAAACAGCAAATGCCCGGACTTCTTCATTCTCTTTCCCCTACCAGGCCATCCCCTGAGAGACTCTCTAACCCAGGATTGGCCCCGGGGACTTCTGTACGCTTTTCCCCCATTCCCTCTAATTCCACAGGTCATTCAGAAAGCTACCGTATTGAGAGCCAAGTTGATTCTCATTGCCCCTTACTGGCCTCGACAAGTTTGGTTTCCGTCCCTACATCGTCATCTCCTGGTGCAGCCTTGGCATCTGGACCCAATTCCAGATCTTCTGATCCACCAGACGGGTCAGCAGCACCGGGCCATTCGTTCTCTCAACCTCACTGCTTGGTTGCTCCACTTCCTTCCCTAGCCAGGCTTCCTATGATCTCTGACCCTGTTAGAGATATCATAATAGCTTCCTTAAAGTCGTCCACCAGAACGGTTTATGCTAGCAAGTGGCAACGTTTTTCCCTATGGGCAAACTCCAGACACATTGACCCCTTTACTGCGCCGGTGCATTCAATTTTGGATTTTCTGGCTGAAGTTTTTCAGTCAGGATCTTCTTCATCGACAGTAGTCCAACTGGCAGCAATTTCTAAATATCATGTTGGCTTGCAAGATCATAACATAATGTCGCACAGACTGTGCAAAGCTTTTCTGAGAGGTGTTTTTCTCCTAAAACCTCCAGTAAAACATCCTCCTCCACAATGGGATCTGAATTTGATGTTAGCATCCTTAATTTTACCCCCCTTCAAACCGTCTGCTTCATGCTCGTTAAAGTTGCTGACCTGGAAAACAATATTCTTGGTGGCTGTCACTTCAGCAAGAAGGGTATCTGAACTACAAGCCCTCTGTATCCATTCCCCATACTTAGTTTTTCACAAGGATAGGGTATCCTTAAGAACTAATCCATCTTTTCTGCCCAAAGTTGTTTCTCAGACTAATATTAATCAGTCCATTGATCTACCAGTTTTTTTCCCTAATTATTCGGACAGAGCTGAACAAAAACTTCATTTTTTGGATGTCCATTGTCAACTCAGATATTATTTGCATGGAACTAAACAATTCAGGAAATCTGATCAATTATTTGTTTCCTATGCAGAAAACAGGAAAGGTCTCTCAGTTTCGAAAGTGACCTTATCCAGATGGTTGTCTTCTACCATTTCTCATGTGTATTCGCTCAGAGGCAAGCAACTACCCTCAAAACCGAAAGTGCATTCAACCAGGAGCCTGTCCACATCTACAGCTTTTCAGGATAGGCTACCCATTGATACCATTTGTGCAGCAGCTACTTGGGCCACTCCTCATACCTTTGTGTCTCATTATAAATTAGATTTGGCCTCCAGGGACAGAGCCAGGTTTGGTTCCACAGTTCTCAAGAGTCTGTTCCATTGAGCCACCCAGGATACAGGTGCTAGGGACGCGGTCCCATCCAGCAAGAATGAAGGTGAGATTGACAACTTAACATTTAGAAGTTATGTACCTACCATAACATTCCATGTTAGTTGTCTTCTCTCGCCTTCTTTCTTGTGTCCCTCCCTCCTTCCCCCTGGCCTGGACAGATCTTGAAGGGCTTCTCTTTCTCAGGTTTCACTCTCCTGAGTCTTCAGTAGAAAGAGTCTATCTTAAGAACCTTTTGCCTAGTTCTTCTAGGCTAGTCTTTGTTCTTCCTTTGGGAATAGTATTATTTAGCAGGGTATTATAGCTACCAAATGAGATCTGAGGTAGTCTCGCCTTGCATCATGGGATATAGGGTTGCCTCGAGCTGGTAAAAGGAGTTCTCAAGCTTAGCAAGTGCCGAGTTGGCTCCGAACCCATCCAGCAAGAAAGAAGGCGAGAGAAGACAACTAACATGGAACGTTATGGTAGGTACATAACTTCTAATTATGATGCATTGGAAGCTTCATGTAGGTCAGCAATGACAGGTGCAGTCATATGTAGACATGCTTGGCTGAAGGAACAAACACTGCCAGATCATGTTAAAGCAAAGCTTCTGGATGCACCCCTGGAAAAACAAAAGTTATTTGGTTCCACGGCTCAAGAGGTCTTAAAGAAATTTGAGGAAAAGGCTAAGTCAGTACAGACAGTCAAAGATTTTCTCCAGGTCCAACCACCAAGATTCAGCAGAAATTGGCCTTCTAAGAATTGGTCCTTTCCAGACACAGACAGATTTCAAAGAGGCAAAAATAGGCGTGCCAGAGGTAGAGGGCAAGCTAGATGCTCCTACAGAGGACTTCAATGGCAGCCTCCTAACCAAAGAGGTAGTGCAGGACCTACACCTGCTGCACAAGGACAAACTCAATGACTTGACTTTGACCCCGCCAACCAGGGCTCAATTGGAAGCACCTTTGGGTGGAAAGCTATCTTTATTCTCAGAAAATTGGCACATTATTACAAGGGACAAATGGATACTGCAAATAATAGACAAAGGATACAGATTCCATTTTCATACATTACCAAAAAGACAAGGCATGCCAAATCTTCCACCAAATCAAAAGACAGAGGCATTCAAGCAAATTTCCAACCTACTGCAAATGAAAGCAATAGAAAAGGTTCCTCTCATAGAACAAGGCCAAGGGTTTTATTCCAGACTGTTACTTGTCCCAAGAAAAGAAAAGCAATGGAGGCCTATTCTGGACTTGTCCGCACTAAATACTTACCTCATTGTGCCAAAATTCAAAATGCTGACCTTACAGCAACTCCTTCCCATGCTGGGCAAGGGGTCCTGGCTGGTAACTCTAGACCTCAAGGAGGCATACCTGCATGTCCCTATCAGACAAAGTTGCAGAAGACACCTCAGATTTCTTGCAGGTTCAGAGCATTATCAATTCTCAGCATTGCCCTTTGGCTTATCTACTGCGCCCAGAGTATTCACGAAATGCCTGGCATCAGTAATTGCACATTGCAGACTTCAGGGGATTCAAATATACCCATACCTGGACAACTGCCTCATACAAGCGGACAGCCAACAAACATTGGTAAAACACTTGAATTACGCCATCCGCCTACTTCAGGCTTTGGGATACATAGTCAACATTCAGAAATCAAGACTTGTTCCATCCCAAAGAATAACTTTTCTGGGTGCAAAATTAGATACAACCACCCAAATGGTTTTTCTCACAGAAGAAAAACAAGAACAACTACCGGATTATTTCAGAAACCTGACAAAACAAACCCAACTGACTGCAAGGAAAATCCTGCAGGCCCTGGGTTTCATGGCATCTTGCATTTTTCTGATTCCACAAGCAAGGCTGCATATGAGGAAACTACAATGGTACCTAAGAAGTCTATGGTCTCAATGCAGTCACAGCCTAGAAGCTTTGATCCCCCTCATTCCATGCCTTCAAAAGGAATTTCTGTGGTGGGCTCAAGCAAGCCAGTCAAACATGGGTCTGCCTTTCTGCAGACCATTACAATGGACGCCTCAGACCATGGATGTGGAGCGCACATGGAGGGCAGATGCATTCAAGGACAATGGACACAAACAGAATTTCGCCTGCACATAAACCAAAAGGAAATGCTGGCAGTGATACATTCAATCGAGGCCTTCAAGCACTTCCTACATCAAGGCCACCTGCTAATAAAGACAGACAATACCACAGTTATGTGGTACATAAACAAGCAAGGAGGTACCCATTCTTACCCTCTTTGCAGGCTGGCAATGAATCTTTGGGAACTTTCCCCTAAAACTCTATATAGAGCTGCAATCCCCGTTTGTACCAGGAAAAGACAATGTACTGGCGGACAGCCTAAGCAGAAACATCATGGATCCACACGAATGGATGTTGCACCCAGACACCTTTCTTCAAATAACACAATCATGGGGAAGGCCGGACATGGATCTTTTTGCCTCCCACCACAACCATCAACTGAAGAAATTCTGCACAAGAATATACCACCCGCAAGCATGGAAAGTGGACGCTCTCTCTTTCAGCTGGAATACTCTAACAGTATATGCATTTCCACCTCTTCCGTTAATGACCAAGGTCTTACTGAAGATCAGGACAGAACAACCAAAAGTGATTCTGATAGCTCCGGACTGGCCAAGACAACACTGGTACCCACTGTTAAGGAGCTTGTCATGCACAAAACCATGGCCTCTACCACAATGGCCACTTCTTCTGACACAGCACAATTACAAAACTCTGCACTCCAGCCTAAAAACCTTGCAGCTGACAGCCTGGATAATACCTTGACTCCTCGCCTGGATAAACTATCCAAAATGGTGAAGGATATCATCAAGGAAGCTCGGCGGCCTTCCACAAGAAAGGCATATTCAGCAAAATGGAAAAGATTTCGCACTTGGAACTCCACAAAGGGCCAAGATCCGACAGTAATGAGCATTCCACATATCCTGGAATACTTGGCAGAAATGCTCCATAATGGCCTTTCTTACTCTTCCATAAAAATTCATGCTTCAGCAATTTCAGCAGAGTACAACACTGATCCACCTGTATTTTCTCATCCGCTGCTAAAGCAGTTTCTAAGAGGGTTAAAAAACATCAACCCTCCAAGGAAACCACCAGTGCCTACATGGGACCTTAACTTCATGTTGGAAAAATTAACTCTACCTCCCTTTGAACCAGCAGCATCTGCAGAACTACAGTTCCTGTCTTGAAGACTGCCTTCCTTCTGGCCATAACCTCAGCAAGAAGAGTATCTGAGTTACAGGCCCTCATGGCAGTACAACCATTTCTTACTTTTCATCAGGACAGAGTCTCATTGAGAACCAATCCTTCATTCATGCCAAAGGTGGTATCCAGGGTCTCACTGAACCAAGCTATTCACCTGCCTACCTTCTTTCCAAATCCACAAAATAAAGGAGAGAAACTTCTGCATACCCTGGACATTCACAGACAGTTGTGCTACTACTTGGACAGAACTAAGACTTACAGGAAAACTGACCTGCTCTTTGTAGCATATGCTGCTGGTGTACAAGGAAAAGCAATTTCCAAACAGACAATTTCAAAATGGATAGGAAATTGCATTCGATTCTGTTACTCTTTTCATGGCAAAACTGTGCCAGTCAACGTTAGACCTCATTCCACCAGAGCCACAGCCACCTCCACAGCCTTCTTAAGAGGGGTGGCTACAAAGGACATCTTAGAAGCTGCTACATGGAGCTCCGTGCATACATTTTCCAAGCATTACAACTTACCTTTATATTCCAGATCCAGAGCAGGCTTTGCTACTGCAGTCCTGCAGGGCATTTTAGCTACACCATCCTTTTCTTAGGTCCTAACACCCCCAGCTTGGCTATGGTATTCTACCCATATGTAAGGACTGCAGATGCATCCTTGAAGGACATAGTACAGTTTTGTACCTACCATAAATGTAGATGTCCGATAGGTATGCATCTGCAGTCAGGATTTCCCTCCCTCCTACCCCTCTGTGGTATTCCTTGAGTTTTTATCCCTCTTTGTAGCTAGCTGGGGTTATCTATTATGGTGTATTTGTTTTATATTACTGTACATGTTTGGAATTTATTGCTTCTCTCCAAATTTAGCCTTCATTAGAGGGCACCTGGCATCTGGGGCAAGAAAAACTGAGGAAGATGGCCTTGGCTGACGCTTTTATACCCCAGGCGCTCTGACGGGGGAAAAGGGCGACATCAGCCGACGCCGGACCCAGACTTTGGAATCCGGCCGACCGAAGGGCTGCCTGAGGCAGGACAACCCATATGTAAGGACTGCAGATGCATACCTATCGGACATCTACATTTATGGTAGGTACAAAACTATACTTTCCTTAGGCCCAGGGTTTGAACCACACTCAAGAAACTGACGACCCACTCTCAGGCACCTGCTACCTTGCCTTAATCTCGAATGCTTAAAATGGCAGAAGACCTTATCATGCTGATCAGGGGAAGCCAAGCTACCCGCTCAAAAAAGAAAATAAATCTGTCCCCTGTAGTGTTGTCTGAACAAGAGTCAGATGAATCTGATGCATCTAACTATGAAGACATGCAACCCCTCTCCACTTATGAGGGTTCTGATGCAGAGGACTCCATTCTTTCTGCCTCTCCCCCAGAGGATTTTTCCTTTGGGGAAACCCTGCATACTTTAAGGGAGCATTTCCAATGGGAAAGTCAGGACTACCCTCAGTCTAAAACGAGACTCAGGGAATTCCTAGATCTTTCACAACACAGATCCTTGACCATCCCCCCAGTCCTGGATGTTGTGGAGGATGTTTTCCTTGAATCCAGCTTGACTCCTGATGCCCTACCCCCTGTTCCCAGCAAACCAGACAGGTACTATAGAGTCCCCTGACTCACACAAATATATTTTTAAAAATCCAACAGCTGACCCTGAAGTCATTTCCCAAGGGGCAAAAGAGATTAAAACAACCTCTGCTAAGAATCCCACACCCCTCAGACAGGGATTCCCGAGCTTTGGACAGATGGGGTAAAAAAGTGTACACCTCAGCTACTCTCACTGTCAGGGCACTAAATTGTCAGTTCCATATGCTGAAATTTCAGCAACATATCTTGAAACTCCTTAAACAAAAAAATGCTTTCCTTTCCTGCTTTGGCAGAATCTAAAGATTTACAAGACTTAATGCATTCTGCAAGCCAATTAACTAAACACACTTTGCACTGTGGTTTTGATGCCCTAGAAGCTTCTTGCAGGGCAGCAGTCACTGGATCTGTCATTAGAAGACATGCATGGCTTAAGAAACAACCCCTGCCAGACCATGTCAAATTTAAATTGTTGGATGCCCCCTTGCACAAAGATAACGTATTTGGCACTAAGGCAGAAGAGGTCTTCAAAAAGATGGAAGAAAAAGCAAAATCTATACAAACAGTTAAAAGATTTCTTACAGGTCCAGCTCCCTAGGATCAGCAGCCATTGTCCCTTCAAGCACTGGTCCTTTCCTACTCCGAGTAAACTGACCCTGCCTAGGCCCTGTGGAAACAGACGCCCCCCCCCCCCCCAGACAGCAGCACCAGGGAATGCAGAGATCTAAGCAGTGGACTGCCTCCACTTTAGAACCAGGGAGTTCTAAGCCATCCCCTTATGGTAAGAACTCACAATGACTCACCCACTCCACCCACCCCCTCTGCCCACCTTCGCTTACCCCTAGGAGGAAAACTCTCCTTTCACTCAAGCACCTGGGCCACCATTACCAAGGACCAATGGGTTCTGAACATTGTGTCTCAGGGTTACAAATTTTCCTTCCACACCCTTCCAACCCCAAAAGGGTTCCCAGGTCTACCACTAAATCAGTGGGCAGAGGCTCAAAAGCAAATCCTTTCCCTGCTCTCTATGAGGGCAGTAGAGCACGTTTCTGCAGAACAGATAGGCCAAGGCTTCTACTCCAGGCTTTTTCTGGTGGCCAGAAAAGAGGGCCCCTGGTGGCCCATCCTTGATCTATCCATTCTAAACACCTTCCTGGTGATCCCAAAATTCATAATGCTCACCGTCCAGCAGCTGCTAACCATGCTGTCCAAGGACGCTTGGCTAGCCACCCTAGATCTAAAAGAGGCCTACCTCCATATTCCTATAAGGGAATCATGCAGGAAATATCTCTGCTTCAGGACAGGATCTATACCATTTCAGTTCTGTTCCCTTTGGTTTATCTACTGGTCCCAGAGTTTTCACAAAATGTCTGGCTCCGGCCTTTGCATTTTGCAGGCAAAGAAATATTCCAATTTACCTATGCTTAGATAACTGCCTTATTCAGGCATTCAGCTAGGAAAAGCTGCTCAAGCACCTGGCCTTTGTAAAGACCCTGCTAACCTCCATAGGGTACACAATCAACTAAAAGAAATCCAAACTAGTGCCCACCCAAAGGGTAATCTTCCTGGGAGCAAGTCTGGACGCAGCATGGACACAGCATCCCAGATGGCATACCTTACACCAGAAAAACAGATTTTCTTGACAGCCTACTTCTCTCAACTAGCCACTAGGCCCCTGCTATCTGCAAGAAAGATCCTACAAGCTCTGGGGTTCTGGCATCTTGCATACTACTCATTCCATATGTGAGACTGCATATAAGGAAACTTCAATGGTACCTAAAGAACTTTTGGTGTCAACACTCTCAAGACATGGAAACTCTTCTACCTATAATTCCTTGCCTCAAAAAGGAATTTCGTTGGTGGGCAACAGCATACTCCCACAACAAGGGACTGTCCTTCTCCCCACCCCCCGCTGCCCAGACCCTCACCACAGATTCATCAGACCACGCTTGGGGTGCACACTTGGACAGCAGGTGCATACACGGCCAATGGAGCCCACAGCAAATCCCTCTGCACATCAGTCTAAAATAGATGATGGCTGTGCAGCACGCCTTGATAGCCTTCAAACCCCTTCTCTCTCCAGGGGTTCTCCTGTTCAAAACAGACACCACTGTGATGTGGTACATCAACAAGCAGGGAGGGACTCACTCCTACCCTCTATGCAGGCTGGCCATGACCCTTTGGCTCACAGCCTCTTCCATGCAAATACACCTGTTAGCGCAATGCCTACCAGGCTCTCTCAACTCTCTGGCAGACCAATTAAGCAGAAACCTTCTGGACCCACACAAGTGGCAACTCAACAGAAGTACCTTCACCCTAATAACTCAGAAATGGGGAACCCCAAAGGTCAACCTCTTTGCCTCCCCCACCAACCCATCAGTTCAGCAAATTCTGCCCCAGGAAGCATCACTGCATGGCTTGGAAAGTGGATGCCCTGTCCTTCCCCTGGGTCAGTCTATCGGTCAATGCCTTCCCTCCCCTACCCTCATCCCTAGGGTACTGCTCAAAATAAGGGAGGAAAAACCAAGGACCATTCTTATAGCTCCAGACTGGCCCCAACAACACTGGTACCCCTTACTGCGCAGCCTGTCCCCGCTGCCTCCATGGAATCTTCCTCAGATTCCAAACCTCCTGAACCAGAGGGAGGGGGAAGTCATGCATCCCCAATTGCAGACATGGCAGCTTGGCTTATTCCCTAACCCCGAACCAGTCTGCCATCCTCAGTAAACCGGTTCTGGATGTTATCCATGAGGCCAGACGTCCTAGCACCAGAAAGTATTATGCAGATAAATGGAAATGTTTCTGCACCTGGATCCAGACTAAGGGAGCCAATACGGCACAGCCCTCCATCCCACTTATCCTGGATTGCTTAGCTGACCTTCTTCACAGTGGTCTCTCTTTCTCCTCTATAAAAATTCATGCCTCTGCTATTTCTGTTCATTTTCCCACTGAGCAGCCCCTTTTCTCACACCCTTTGATCAAACAGTTCCTCAGAGGGGCTTGCAACTTGAGGACCCCCAAAAGGGCACCAACACCAGCTTGGGACCTTAACTTTGTCTTGGAAAAGCTCACCTTGCCTCCTTTCAAACCAGCTTCTTCTGCAGAGCTAAAATTTCTCTCCTGGAAGACAGCATTCCTTCTGGCCATCACTTCAGCCAGAAGAATGTCTGAGCTGCAAGCACTCATGGCTGTGGAACCCTTCATCATCTTTCATGCAGACAGGGTATCCCTCAGAACTAACTCATACTTCATTCCCAAGTTGGTGTCCAGTGTGGCACTCGCCCAGTCCATTCATTTGCCCACCTTCTCTCTAATCCCAAGAACAAGGGGGAAAGGATTCTTCACTCTCTAGATGTGCACAGGAAGCTCAGATTCTATCTGGACAGTATTAAATCCTTCAGAAAGTCTGTTCAATTGCTTGTTAGCTTTGCTACAGGGGCAGAAGGCAAAGCCATCTCCAAGCAAACCATTTCCAAATGAATAGCACACTGCATCCATTTCTGCTACAAACAGCATGGGAAGCCTCCCCACAAGGGGGTCAGAACACACTCCACCAGAGCAGCCTCCATCTCTGCAGCTTTCTTCAGAGGAGCCCCCACCAGGGACATCCTGGAGGCTGCCACCTGGACATCTGTTTACACTTTTACCAAGCACTACCACCTGCCTCTCTTCTCCAAATCCAGAGCTGGGTTTGCCTCTGCAGTCTTGCAGGGCATCCTAGCCAGCCCCTAGTTTCCTTGACTGCCTCCACCCATTTCCTCAGCTTTGGGAATCTACCCAAATGTGATGACTGGAACAGTGAAACACGAAGAACATAGTACAGTTGTGTACACTTACCATAAATGTAGATGTTCGAGTGTATTCACTGTTGCAGTCCTGGATGTTCTTCGTGTTTCACTGTTACAGTCATTACACTTGGGTTATCCTGCTGGCAGGCTACCCTCAGTCGGCCTGAATTCCAAAGTCTAGGTCTGGCGTCAGTTGCTGTCACCTCTTCCCTGATGTCAGTGCGCCAGGGGTATAAATGATGCAGCCGACGCCATTTTCTTTAGTCTTTCTTGCTGCGCGGTGCCCGGAGCATAAGCAGTTCGCAAGTGGCGGTCGGCCGACTCCTGAGATTTTCGTGTTCGAATTTCAGATCCGAAGTCTTCATTAGAAGTAAGTACCCCGTTGTGGAAACTTTTTTCTTGCTCCAGACCGATGTCAGAAAAAGTTAATAATTGTATTTCTTGTGGGAAGCAAATACCTCATAAGGACTTTCATTCTTACTGTATTCCTTGCCTAGGCCCTGACCACGACATTGCTAGTTGTCGGTTTTGTGCTAGATTTAACCAATGCACTATTAAGCGTCGGTACAATTTTGCATTACACTATTTTGGCAGAAGATTTAATTATACGTTGTCGTCGGATAGCCATCCGACTACCGGAATTCACAAGAAACGCAAAGAAAAAGAAAAGGACAGGCATCCGAGGTCCAAAACCGACGACGAGGCTTCTTCTAAGCCAGTCGCCGATTCACCGGTTCTCAGTGAGGCGCCTTCGCAGCCCCTAACGCCCACTATTTTAGACCCACAGGCTACTACCAACTCCCACATGGAGTTGGCTAGGCCGCTGGAAGCTCAAGGTATTGGACCTTCGGAGACTGTTCCTACAGATGGGTCCGGAGCCGCTGAGCAGGCATTAGCTTCTGAGAGTGTTTTCAGACCTACTCAATTATACATTAAAACTACTTCAGCTTCAAAGGCAAAGACTAAGGCACCTTTAAAGACAAAGAAACAAGTACAACAGCGTCCTGGACAGGCCTCCCTGCCCAAAAAACAGATGTTCAAAATGACCGAAGACTTAATTACTTTGATCAGGGGTTCCCATCCCCCACCTGATAAAAGGCCTAGGTAAGAGACAGAATATGAATCTTCAGATCAGGTTTCCATTTAATCTGAGTCCTCTTCTGATCAAGAATACTCTCTTCCTCCATATGAGGATTCTGATGCTGAAGAATCTATCCCTTCAGCCTCTCCTCCTGAGGATTACTCTTTTGGGGGAACCTTGCATACCATGAGGGAGCATTTCCACTGGGAGAGCCAAGATTTTTCAGAATTTAAGAAAAGGCTCAGAGATTTCCTTTTACTACCACAATACAGGCCCCTAGCTATTCCACCTGTGTTAGACATTGTTGATGATGTATTTTCAGAGTCCAGTCTGACCCCTGACTCCTTACCTCCAGCTCCTGTTAAGCTGGACAGGTACTACAAGGTTCCTGCCTCTCATAAATTCCTTTTCAAAAACCCTGCTGCTGACCCAGAAACTATGTCTCAGGGTCCCAAAGGGGTCAAGGCTTCTGCTGCAAAAAACCCTACCCCCTCTGACAGGGATTCTAGGGCATTGGACAGATGGAGAAAAAAGATTTACACTTCTGCTACCTTGGCTGTAAGGGCTTTAAATTGTCAGTTTCATATGCTCAAATATCAGCAGTATATTATGTCACTGCTTAAACAGAAAATGTTGATAAATTTTGAATGTGCAGAAAACAAAGAAGTGCAGGATTTATTACATGCAGGTGAACAAGTTGAAAAGCATACTTTGCAATGTGGTTTTGATTCGTTGGAGGCCTCTTGCAGAGCCACTGTTACAGGTTCTGTCATCAGGAGGTATGCTTGGTTAAAGGAACAAAATCTGCCTGATCATGTCAAAGCAAAATTATTAGATGCCCCATTACAGCATGATACCTTGTTTGGTGTTAAAGCAGAAGAGGTGTTAAAGAAAATGGAGGACAAAGCTAAATCCATGCAAACAGTTAAGGATTTCTTAAAGTTCAGCCTCCAAAATTTAGCAGACACTGGCCTACAAAGAATTGGTCCTTTCCAGTGTCAGACAGACCACAAAGGGGCAGATACAGACACCCAAGAGGCAGATCCCAGCCCCAAGGTTCGTACAGGTCTAAACAATGGGGTGCTTCTACCCCCAAAAGTGGAAAAGGCAAATCACAGCCATACAGGAAACAGTCCCAATGACTTCCCCCTGCCTGCACCAAGCACTTATCTTCTGGCAGCACCTTTAGGGGGAAAACTAGCACTTGTTTCTCAAAATTGGCAAATAATAACCCAGGACAAATGGGTCCTAGACATAGTGTCACAAGGCTACAATTTTCACTTTCATACCCTGCCAAGGACAAATGGTTGGCCAGACCTGCCAAAACATCAATGGGCAGAGGCACAAAAGCAAGTCTCAGCCATCATGGACATGAGGGCCATTCAACAAGTACCAGAGCAAGAGCAGGGACAAGGATTTTATTCGACTGTTCTTGGTAGCAAGAAAAGACAAGACCTGGAGACCAATACTGGACCTATCTATTAGGTTCATAGGTTCATACTAGGCTATCTGCCCGAGGGCATTTACAAGCCTAGCCCATCGTTTTGTGGCTTACGCCACCCCTTTAGTATGGGGAACTTACCCATTATTTTGCTGTGCCTCTGTCGAGCAGTGACACTGAGGTAATCCCTGGGGTATATCTGCGATCTCCCATACATTGGTCAAGATTTCTCTTGAACAAGGCCAGCGAGGTGCTCTGCCTCACATATACCGGGATTTTGTTCCACAGCATAGGGAGTCTTTGGGTGATGAATCTGTCCCTCCAGCACGTCCTATTAATAGCCGTGTTGAGGTTTAAGTCTCCCGCTCTTGTGGCTCTGATGGATCTAGATTTTTTGAGGTGAAGCATATTCATCAAATCTGGGTTTGACATGGCCTTGTATGTTAGGCAAAGGTCACCTCTGAGCAAGCGGTTCGCGACTGAATAGCGCTGGAGATCTTTCAGTCGGGCAGCATAGGACAGATTTTTGAGACCCTTTATCCTTTTGGTGAGGAACTTTTGTGGCCTCTCCAGCTGCTGCAATTGTCGGGTCAGATACATTCCGAATGGGGCATTGTACTCAATCATTGGTCTGATGAGTGATGAGTAAAGGGAGACTATGACCTCCCTTGATCTAGATGAGAATCCCTTCATGATAAGGTGGGCAATGTAGAAGGTCTTCCTAACTACTTTAGCTACATGGGTGTCGAATGACAGACTACTATCAACCTGGGTCCCCAGGTCCCTGATAACTTCTTCTGTGCTCAGTGGATTGCCACCTATTTGGTAGCTAGGGGTAACCTTGTTTTCCCAGAAGGGTATGACTATGCATTTTTTGGCATTTAACTTTAGGCCGTGGCTCTGGCACCAGTTATCCGTTTCTGTGAGACCCTTCTGAAGGATATCTGTGTCAGATGTTTTTTCTACTATGGCGCCCAGTTTGCAGTCATCTGCAAACTTTGTCAGCCATAACCCTCCTGTGTTTGCTTGTACTTCGGAAAAGTAGATGCCAAACAAGAGTGGGCCCAAGACTGAGCCCTGTGGGACACCACTTGTGACAGGCTTTGAGTCTGACATGGCGCCAGCAACTCTGACCCTGTGGGTTCTGTCACTCAGCCAGTTTGCAACCCATCTTGTGATGTATGGGTTAACATTTAAGCTGATGAGTTTTTCAATGATACCCGAGTGGGGTATTGTATCGAAGTAGGCTGTATGGACTGCCTTTCCCTCATCAATGGCTTTGGTGACTGTTTCGAAAAAGTCAACCAAGTTTAAAAGGCATGATCTGCCTTTGACAAAGCCAAACTGGGTTGGATCCAAAGTCTGCAAATTCCCTATGTCTTTATTTATGAGGTCCATTATGATCCTCTCCATGGCTTTGCAGATAAGGCTTGTCAAGCTAATGGGCCGGTAATTTCCAGGGTCGGTGGAGGCACCGCCTTTGTGAAGTGGGACTACAGTTGCAGTGCGCCACTCCCTGGGTACGTATCCAGAGGTAAGACTTTGATTAAACAGCTGTCCTAGCTGTGGGTTTAATTCTTCATTGAGTTCGTGGAGCACACAGCCGGGGACACCATCAGGTCCCATGGATGCTGTGTTTTTTGCTTTGGAGAGAGCAGTTCTCACTTGGGCGCTGGAGATGTTTGGGGGGCTGTAATCGTTTGGTATAGATATCTCTCCTTTTGACTGCTATGGCGGGGAGTTTGCACTGAACCTGTCAGCCAGTATGTTGGCAATGTCTGTAGGATCAGTAATCTTCACATCATTTTGAACTAGTTCTGAGCATATCTGGGAGTTTCCTCCCAGGTTTCTAACATAGCTAAAGAAGGCCTTATGATTGTCTTTTGAGTCTTTAGCTATTTTTCTCTCGAAATTTGCTTTGGATGATTTTATGAGAGCTCTTAGTTTTTTACTTATAGTGATCAAGGGTGTCTTACCTTTTAAGGATTTTGCTCTATCTTGTAGTAGCTTCCTCCTTTTGTTGTAGAGTTTGTTTATGGCTGGGGTCCACCAGACTGGACGCTTGCCTTTGGTACAAAGAGTCTTTGTTTTGCTTGGGATTGCCTTATCCATGCAGTCCTGCAGGTGCTGGTAGAAGGCATTTGTAAGTGATTCAGCGGCTTGAGTACTGTTTTCCGCCGGCTCGGGGGCCTTAAAAGAGACCACACTAGTCTTTAGAAGTGTGAAGTTGGCTTTTGAGAAGTTCTTTACTGTGGTCTTTTTTATTTCAGGTGGGGGTGGGATGAGGACCTCCAGCGAGATTAGTTTGTGATCTGATCTCACCAGTGAGGGGTATACTTCCGGTGTTGAACATTGTGCTCCCATGTTCGTGATGATGAGATCAAGTATGATGTCCTTCATGGATGCATCTGCAGTCATAACAACTGGGTTGTCCTGTCGTCAGGCAGCCCTTCGGTCGGCCGGATTCCAAAGTCTGGGTCCGGCTTCGGCTGATGTCGCACTTCACCCGACGTCATCTCTGCTGGTCTTCGGGTATAAAGGCATCAGCCGACGCCATTTTCCTCAGTCTTTCTTGCCGCCTGGCGCCCGAAGCAGAAGCTGTTCGCAAGTGCCGGTCGGTCAGATCCAGAGATTACTACTACCGAATAATACTTCGAAGACTTCTAAAAAGCTAAGTACCCCGTTGGGGACTCTTTCTTGCCTCAGCCGATGTCAGAAAAAGACAATAACTGTTTAACTTGTGGGAAACAAATACCTCATAAAGATTTCCACTCTTACTGTTTGCCTTGCTTAGGCCCAGACCACGACGTAGCAGCCTGTTCGGCCTGCGCTTCCTTCAACCGACGAACGCTAAGGCGTCGGTCGGAGTTTGCTGAACAGTTTTTCGGCTCAGACTTTGCGTATATTATGCCGTCGGATCCTCCGACTACCCAAATTATTAAAAAACGCAAGGAAAAAGACCGACACTCGCGGTCCGCGGTTTCAGCCGAAACCACGGTGAAGCAAGCCGCGAGTGTCTCGGTTTTGGACGAAACTGAGAAAACTGGTCAATCTCCAGCCGAATCCATGGCTACTACTGAGGCTCCTGCTACCTTATCTGAATCGGCCTCAGAAATTTTGCCTACAACCGTGGTTTCTACTGATTTATCAGACACCATCCCTTTGGATGTCTCTACCCCAGCACGTGGTGCTGCTAGACCCCCTGCAGCCATGTCTATCAAGGCCTTTGCCAGGGCCAAAGCAGCCAAATCTGCTAAGTCAGTGCTTGTTAAACCTCCCTCACACAGGCCCACTTCTAGTTCACAAATGCTTACTCTGGCAGAAGATTTAATATCCTTAATTAGGGGATCCTAATCTCACCCAGACAGGGCCTCTCAGCCCCCTGAAAAGAGACCTAGGACAGAGCCCCCCAAGCCAGTGTCCTCTGAGGCTTCTGCGGATGACTCCGACATTCCAGAACAACCAGAGGACCCTTTTTCTACTTATGAAGACTCCGATGCTGAAGAATCCATTCCAGCTGCCTCTCCAGCAGAGGAATTTTCCTTTGGGGAAACCTTGCATGCCATGAGAGAACAATTCCAATGGCGGGGACAAGATTTCTCAGACTCAAGAAAAAGGCTTAGGACCTTCCTACACTTACCACAACATAGGCCCTTAGCTATACCTCCTGTTTTACCTGTTGTGGATGACGCATTTAATGATGTCTGCACTGCTCCTGATTCTTTACCTCCTGCCCCTGCCAAACCTGATAGATATTACAGGGTACCTGACACTCATCACCACCTATACAAGGCCCCACTGGCAGACCCCGAAACTATTTCCCAGGGGCCTAAGGCAGTAGCCTCGACCACAGCAAAAAACCCTATTCCTTCAGAAAGGGAATCCAGGTCCTTAGACAGATGGGGAAAAAGTTTACACCTCTGCTACTCTCTCAGCTAGAGCTTTAAACTGTCAATTTCACATGATCCAATACCAAGAGTTTATGCTTGATCAGTTAACTAAGAAAGTATCCTCTGATGAATCTTTAGACAAGAAATATGTATTAGAAATGGTAAATAACATACAACAGGTTAGTAACCATTCCTTAAAATGTGGCTATGATGCACTGGAGGCTTCATTTAGATCAGCCATGACTGGCACAGTGATAAGAAGACATGCATGGCTGAAAGAACAGGTCTTACCGGATCATGTTAAAGCAAAGCTATTAGATGCTCCCATGGATAAGGCCAGTTTATTTGGTACACCTGCCCAGCAGGTAATGAAGAAAATGGAAGAAAAGGCAAAATCTGTACAGACAGTTAAAGATTTCTTACAGGTTCAGCCCCCAAGGTTTAGCAGGAACTGGCCTGCCAAAAATTGGTCCTTTCCTGACTCCACAAGATCCCACAGGGGCAGAAACAGACGAGCCAGAGGCAGAAATCAATCCAGAGGAGGTGCCTACAGAGGACGACAGTGGCAAGGTAATAACAGAGGCACAGACACAACCACTGCCACTGCAACAGGACAATCACAGTGACTTGACTCTAACTCCGCCTACCAGGGAGCAAATAGCAGCACCATTAGGCGGAAAGTTAGCCTTATTTTCGAAAAATTGGCACTATATCACAAAAGACAAGTGGATTTTGCAAACCATAGACCAAGGCTACCGGTTCCACTTCCACACCTTGCCAGTAAAAAGAGGAATGCCAAACCTGCCTCCAAATCAAAAGATATCAGCTCTACAGCCGATAACGAAATTATCCAAGATGAGAGCTGTGGAAAGAGTACCAATAACAGAACAGGGCAAAGGATTCTACTCCAGACTCTTCCTAGTACCAAGAAAAGAGAAAAGTTGGAGACCTATTCTCGACCTGTCCATCTTAAACACATATATCATTGTCCCAAAATTCAAAATGCTGACCCTACAGCAACTTCTTCCCATGCTGAACAAGGAGTGTTGGCTGGTAACTCTAGATCTCAAGGAGGCATACCTGCACGTCCCCATTCGACCCAATTGCAGAAGATACCTTAGATTTCTTGCAGGATCAGAGCATTATCAATTCTCAGCATTGCCCTTTGGCTTATCTACTGCGCCCAGAGTATTCACAAAATGCCTGGCATCAGTAATCGCTCACTGCAGACTACAGGGAATCCAAATTTATCCATACCTGGACGACTGCCTGCTACAAGCGGACAACAAAAGCAAGCTGACAACAGATTTACAAAGGGTCATTTACTTGCTACAAGCCCTGGGATACACAGTCAACTTACAAAAGTCAAGGCTGATACCATCCCAGACAAGAACATTCTTGGGCGCGGAACTGGACACAGTAAAACAAATGGCATTCCTAACTACAGAAAAACAAAAAGAACTCCCTCTTTACTTCTTGGCATTAACAAGACAGAACAAACTAACAACAAGAAAAGTTCTGCAGGCCTTGGGCTTCATGGCATCATGCATAATCTTGGTCCCACATGCCAGACTGCATATGAGAAAACTACAGTGGTACCTAAAGAATTTATGGTCTCAACACAGGCACAGCCTAGAAGCAGAATTACCATTAATCCCATGCCTAAAACAGGAATTCCTCTGGTGGGCCCAAGCATGCCAGTCAAACCCAGGCCTACCCTTCCACAAGTTTCGAACAAGCCAAACCATCACAACAGACGCCTCAGACCTAGGATGGGGGGGCGCACATGCTGGACAAATGCGTACAAGGATTGTGGACTCAGGACCAGCTGCACCTGCACATAAACCAAAAAAAAAAAAAAAAAAAAGCTGGCAGTAAAACTGACAATCCAAAAGTTCAGACCATTCCTCAAAGAAGGCCATTTGATGATAAGGACAGACAACACCACAGTCATGTGGTACATCAACAAACAGGGAGGCACTCATTCATACCCCCTATGCAGAATGACTTTGGACCTTTGGAATCTGGCTCTCAGCTACAACATCCAGTTACAGGCAATATTTGTACCGGGAAAAGAGAACACCCTAGCAGACATGTTAAGCAGAACCACCTCGGATGCTCACGAATGGATGCTACACCCAGACATCTTCAAGACCATCACAAAGAAATGGGGAATGCCACAAATAGATCTATTCGCTTCCCTCTCAATCACCAGCTCAAAAATTCTGCACAAGGACATTCCACCCACTTGCATGGAAGGTGGATTCTCTTTCCTTCAGCTGGACAGGTCTGACAGCATATGCATTTCCACCTCTTCCTTGATACACAAGGTATTACTGAAAATCAAAGAGGAACGTCCAAGGATAATCCTGATAGCTCCGAACTGGCCAAGACAACACTGGTACCCACTGCTGAGGAGCATGTCTCGGGAGAAAATGTGGACAATACCCCTGATGCCTTTGATGTTAACTCAGAACAACTACAGCATCATGCATCCAAACCTAAAAACTTTGCAGCTGACTGCCTGGAACATCACATAGCAGCAACTAAGCCAGATCTTTCCCAAAGGGTTAAAGACATTATCCTTGAAGCCCGCAGACCTTCAACAAGAAGGAACTATGCAGGAAAATGGAAAAGGTTTGTCATTCGGAGTACTGAAAGAGGAAAAGATGTGTCGAATATAGATATTGCAAACATTCTGGAGTATTTGGCAGAGCTTTTACATACAGGCCTGTCCTATTCCTCCATCAAGATACATGCATCAGCTATTTCAGCAGAATACAGCTTTGATCCACCTGTCTTTTCACATCCTCTACTCAGGCAGTTCCTCAGAGGGATCAAGAATGTAAAACCTCCAAGGAAACCACCATTGCCAGCATGGGACTTGAACTTGTGCTAGAAAAGTTGACACTCCCTCCGTTAGAACCAGCAGCAACAGCAGATCTACAGCACCTATCATGGAAAACTGCTTTCCTACTGGCAATTACCTCAGCAAGGAGGGTTTCGGAACTACAGGCCTTAATGGCAGTACAACCCTTCCTAATCTTCCATAAAGATAGGGTGTCCATGAGAACTAATCCTACATTTATGCCTAAGGTGGTATCCAGAGTGTCTTTAAACCAGGCAATCCACCTACCTACCTTCTTTTCCAATCCACAAAACAGAGGGGAAAGAATGCTGCATACCTTGGACGTACATAGACAGCTACGCTACTACCTGGACAGAACCAAAAGTAACAGAAAAACTGACCAGCTTTTGGTAGCCTATGCAACAGGGAGGGAAGGAAAAGCAATTTCCAAACAGACAATCTCCAAATGGATAGGAAATTGCATAAGATTTTGTTACTCCTTCCATGGAAAACCAATTCCACAGAACATAAGGCCTCATTCTACAATGGCTACAGCCACTACCACAGCTTTCTTACGAGGAGTGGCAACCAAGGACATTATTGAGGCGGCTACTTGGACCTCCGTGCATACATTTGCCAAGCATTATAATTTACCTCTATATTCTAGATCCCGAGCAGGATTTGCCACTGCTGTATTGCAAGGGATCCTAACCACACCATAATTTTATCATCCTGCTCTCCTAGTTGGCTATGGTATTCTACCCAGTTGTTATGACTGCAGATGCATCCATGAAGGACATAGTACAGTTTTGTACCTACCATAAATGTAGATGTCCGAACTGGATAGCATCTGCAGTCAGGATTACGGCAACGTATTCCCCTCTGTGGTACTCCTAGGGTATTAATCCTCCTAATAGCTAGCTGGGAGGGGCAGTCTCTTATGGTGTATTTGTTGTATATATGTACATACATGCTTATTTTTTGTGTTTGCCTTCTATCTTTTTGGAAACATTGGCATTTATCCAAAATTTAGCCTTCCAAGAGGGCAACTGGCATCTGGGGCAAGAAACACTGAGGAAAATGGCGTCGGCTGATGCCTTTATACACGAAGACCAGCAGAGATGACGTCGGGTGAAGTGCGACATCAGCCGAAGCCGGACCCAGACTTTGGAATCCGGCCGACCGAAGGGCTGCCTGACGACAGGACAACCCAGTTGTTATGACTGCAGATGCTATCCAGTTCGGACATCTACATTTATGGTAGGTACAAAACTGTACTTTATCTCCTCTTGTGGGGATGGTGACTAGTTGTTCCATGGCATTTGAGTTTATGAATTCCAGGAACTTTTGGGCTAGGGTGTTTGGGCTTGAGTAGTGTTCCCAGTCTATATTAGGGTAATTGAAGTCACCTAGTATGATGGTGTTTGGTGATACATTTATCCCTCTAGTGTTTTCAGGAAGGCCATGTGAGGTTCTTGAGTTTGTGAGGGTGGCCTGTAACATGCTACAATTTGCAGAGCAGTCTTGCCTATGGTTAATTGCACCTGGATGGTCTCCGATGCATCGTGCGTTGCCACCAGTCTTGAGGTGTGGGTGTCCTTGATGAATATGGATACCCCCTCCTTTCTTGGTATTGTCCGGATTTTGGGGCGGAACGCATGATATGAGGTAAAACCTGATAGCGCTGGGGTGCTCTCAGGAGCCTTGAACCAGGTTTCTGTCACAGCACAGACATCGATGTTCTCCATACTGAGAAGGGCCTCGAGTGCGTGCATTTTGAGATTTAGACTTCTGGCATTGAGCAGCATTACCCTTAGTTTTTTCCTTTTTGTGTTCTAGGGTGGTAGGTTTAGAATTTGAGCCTTGCCTAAAAAGGCACTATGGGGGTGGCAAGAGCCTTTGCCAATATCCGAATCCCAGGGTGACAGGTGCAAGCCGTCCCTCATGGCAGCGTGGCTTGTCCAGCATGTCATCCCAGGCAGACAGACACTGGATCCCCTTTGAATGACACCAGTGTTTAAGCCAATTGTTGAAGCTGATCATCTTATCTCTGTATTGTGGCATCATTCTTGGTGAAGGTAGGATACTGCTCAAGGTCAGGGTCATACCTGCCTGGGCTACATAATCAGAGAGCTCCTCAATGTCTCTTTTCATGTAGTCCAAGGAGGTACGTCTCAGGTCATTTACACCAGCATGGACAATGACTGAGTCATATTTGTACCTGCTGTTGAGAGACCTGAGTGCTTGCGTTATGTGGCGGATTCTAGCGCCCGACAGGCAGCTTACTGTGACCTTCTCCTTACTCAGTCTGGTGAGCGGGACGTCAGTG
The DNA here is from genome assembly GCF_019279795.1 of Protopterus annectens. Lineage (NCBI taxonomy): Eukaryota > Metazoa > Chordata > Ceratodontiformes > Protopteridae > Protopterus > Protopterus annectens. The sequence goes on along the minus strand of NC_056732.1, from coordinate 124,234,131 downwards.
TGTCTGACTATGGAGTCACCAATGACTAGTGTGTCTGGCATTGTGCTTGGCCTTAAGGGCTGTGACTGTTTGACACTCTGACTGTGAGGTCTATGTGTTGCAGGTGTTGTGTTCTGAGGTGGTGGTTGTTTGGGTGTCTGCTTTGGTGGCCTCTGCTGTTTTGGTAGATTTTGATCAGAGCCTCCAGTATGTCTTTGTGTGTTTATGTGTATGATTTGAGGTTGTAATGGTACTATGTGAGACTGGGTCTATAGTGTGTGTGGTAACCTTCTCCTCCTGACTGGTCTTGCCAGTCCTATGTTGAGAGAGCTCAGCCTCCAGTTTGGCCGTATAGTTGCATCTCTCGCATGTATTTGTGTTTTGTGAGAGGAGGAGAGGGTTGTCTGTGTACATGAGGCAATTGTAACATTGCCTCAATATTCCCAGGTTCACCAGCTGGGCAGGAGAGGACACTAGCAACTGATCCCTCGACATGCTAGAAGGAATATACAAAAAAACTTTAAAAAAGATTCCGGGGGACGTGGGTGACCGAGAAATGGGGGGTTGCCTTTTTGGGGTACTATCTATGACAAGAGTGTCGTATCAAGGTAATAAGTACTGTAGGAGCAAGTGCTAGGTTTAACAGATAGAGAATAGTCTACTTGGAGTCAAGTAGAGATGATCTTTTTAGTTATAGGATACGCTGATTAGATCAGTAGTATAGTTCAAGGAAGGTAGTTTTAAGGGAAAATTTGAAGAGTGGACTTTAGGTAGCCCGAATAGTTTAAACCTGCTTAACCGGCGCTGCCCTAGTGTGCAACAGTGGCAACTCCGCGCTAAATTGCGCTAAAGCGTGCTTTATAGCAGGGGGCTGGAAAAGACAGGAAGTGACCCAAAATGGCCAATAAACTACAAGTTACTGCCTTAAACCACTCCTCTGAGGACAAACAGGCAGCTCAGTACTCCCTACTCCCACAAGTGAGTAAAGAAACTACCCCTTGACCAAACAAAGAAAATGGAGAAAACAGGAACCAAGACAAAGCCCAGGGATCAGCAAAATCTTATCACTGGAACAAACTATTAGAAAAGTATGGAAAACAAGAGTATTTTTAAATTATTATTTATTCTAAACACATTTCTGGATATACCAAAATTCAAATGTTGACTCTACAGCAACTTCTGCCCATGTTGGGCAAGAAGACTTGGCTTGTGACTTTAGACCTAAATGAGGCATACCTGCATGTCCCAATCAGACAAACATGCAGAAGATACCTTAGATTCAAAGCTGGCTCAATGCACTACCAATTCTCTGCTCTGCCCTTTGGCTTATGTACTGCACCCAGGGTCTTCACAAAGTGCCTGGCACCAGTAATTGCTTTCTGCAGACAAAGAGGAATACAGATATATCCTTACTTGGACAACTGCCTCATTCAAGCAGAGAACAAGGACATTCTACTACAGCATCTGGCGTTTGTAAAGAGATTTCTAACAGGCCTAGGGTACACAGTCAACGAAAAGAAATCAAAACTAGTACCCTCTCAAGAGATAATATTCCTGGGTGCAAGCTTAAATACAACTGCCCAGATGGCTTATCTCACGCCAGACAAGCAAAGGCAACTGACTACCTATTTCAACCTGTTGGCAACAAAGGCCCAGTTATCTGCAAGAAAAATTCTGCAGGCTTTGGGCTTCATGGCATCCTGCATTCCGCTAATTCCATATGCAACACTGCATATGAGGAAACTTCAGTGGTACCTAAAAAGTGTTTGGACTCAACGTTGCCACAGCCTGGAAACAATAATTACCCTCATTCCCTTCCTGCAGTAGGACTTGCGATGGTGGGCGAAAGCTTGTCACCAGAATAAGGGACAGCCGTTCACTTTGCCCCCAGCCAGGCAGACATTAACAATGGATGCATCAGATTATGCCTGGGGGGCCCACATGGCAGGAAGATGTATTCAAGGCACATGGTCCACAAACCAAATGCATCTACATATCTATCAAAAAGAGAAGCTAGCTGTTCAGAATGCTCTGACAGCCTTCAAGGACCTACTTCATCTGGGACAACTACTGATAAAGACAGACAACACCAAAGTCATGTGGTATATAAACAAGCAGGGAGGCACTCATTCTTAGCCCCTTTGCAGACTAGCCATGACTTTGTGGGACACAGCATTGACTTACCAAGTACATCTGCAGGCACAATTCCTGCCAGGAAAGATAAATACTCTGGCAGACAAACTAAGCAGAAACCTCATGGATCCCCACAAGTAGAAATTGGATCCACAAGTCTTCGTCATGATAACAAAAAAATGGGGATGCCCGGATATAGATCTGTTTGCCTCTCCTCACAACTACCAACTAAAAAGATTCTGCACAAGGACTTATCACAGACAAGCATGGAAAGTGGACGCCCTATCTTTCAGCTGGAAAAGCTTAGCAGTATATGCCTTTCCTTCACTGCCTCTCCTCCCCAAGGTACTCCTAAAGGTCAGACAACAGAAGCCAAAGATGATACTGATTGCCCAAGACTGGCCCCGCCAGTACTGGTATCCAATCCTAAGGAACTTGTCTCAATGCCCGGCTTGGACCTTGCCTCAAATACCTCATCTACTATCCCAACAAAACAATCAGATCCTGCACAGCCAACTAAAGACCTTCAGTCTGGCAGCATGGCGGATAATATAGTCATACAAAACTCGCCTCTCACTAAAGCTTTAATGAATGTCATTTTGGAGGCCAGAAGGCCTAGTACCAGAAAATCGTACACTGGAAAATGGAAGAGATTCTGTGCTTGGAACGAAGCACAAGGAATTGACACCGGACCTAGACTTTGGAATTCAGGCTGACTGAGGGTAGCCTGCCAGCAGGATAACCCAAGTGTAATGACTGCAACAGTGAATACACTCAAACAATCTACATTTATGGTAAATGTACACAACTGTACTTTTCCCTCCCTCCATCCCCCTTTATTCTCTTTCTCCTTTTTTTACCTTTCTTCCTTGCTGTTCTCCTTTACTTACATGGGACATATTGGTATTTAGTTTCCACTGGTGGGGTTCTTCCACCAGAACCTGCCCGCCTACTTTGGGGGCTCCTGACAGGTTAGGGCAAGAAAAACTGATGTAATGGCGTTGGCTGCCTTACTTTATACCACTGACAACCGGACGTTAGTCCTCAATTGACAGCAACCGACGCAGAAATACTAAGTCTCTGGTATTTGGCCCGGCCAAGGGCTACCCTCGCAGGGATAACCCATGTATGATGACTGCAACAGTGAATACACTCAAACATCTACATTTATGGTAAGTGTACAGAACTGTACTTCCCTGAATATTCCAGGTTTAGCTGGGGGTCCAGGTTTTATTTTTACTTCAAAAGAGACCATTTTGTGGTCTGACCTTACCAGGGAAGGCATTACAGTAGGAGGTGTGCAGCAGTCTCCCATATTAGTGAGGACCAGATCCAGTATGGTTGCACCCCTGGTTGGTGTATTCTATCTAGTCCAGGGAGTTTATGTTTACAAAATCCAGGAATCTCTGTGCATGTACATTTGGTGTCATATAGGATACCCAGTTAATAGTGGGGTAATTAAAGTCACCCATGAATATGGTATTGGGTTGGATGGTTAGTGTTTAAAGAAGTTTAAATACATGGTATAGGTTTCCTGGGTCATAGAGGGGTGCCTATAGCTTGCAAGGAAGTGGTATTGGATTTTACCTGAGGTGATTTGAACTTGGAGCACCTCAAGTGCATTGTCCTGTTTGACCATCCTTGAAGTATGTTTATTTTTGATATAGATACATCTCTGCCTTTAGTCCCTGCCTGTGAAGTAGCTGGCCTAAATGTGTTGAAGACATTATAACCTTGCACTGGAGGTGTGCTCTCTGTGGCTTTAAACCATGTCTCAGTAACTGCACAGACATCAGCATTCCCTAGGGTAAAGAAAGCTTCTAAGGAGTGGAGTTTTTTGTGTAGACTCCCAGCATTGAGCAGTAATACCTTTAGATTCTCTTGGTTTTGATTTGCTGTGTCAGAAGTATTTTCAGTTTGGCATTGCATAAAAAAGGGACTATGGGGGAAGACAGTGTTTTAGCTAATATTCAAAAGCCTAGAAGTGAGAGGTGCTGACCGTCCCTGGCAAAGCAACATGGTCTATTGACCATCTCCTTCCATGCTGACAAGTATTGCACCAACTTAGAATGACACCAGAAACTAAGCCAAATATGAAAGTCCATCATCTTTTGTTTGTATTGTGCATCTTCTTTGGAGAAGGTGGAATGCAGCTCAGTGCTAGGCTCATACCAGCCTAAGACACATATTCCGAGAGCTCCATGATGTCCCTCTTCATATACTCTAGGGAGGTACATGTCAGGTCATTTACTGCCACGTGGACTATGACTGAGTCATATTGGTAATTGTGGTCTAATGACACTGAGTGCATGTGTAATGTGGTGGATCTTAGTTCCTGATAAGCAACTGACTAACTTTTTTCTTAGCCTGGTGAGAGGGACATCAATATGCCTCACGATGGAGTTTCCAGTGACTAGAATGTTGGATTGTGTGGTAGCTTGCCTTATGACCTGTTAACATTGTACAATGTAGCTGCTGAAGTTTTCCGGCTAAAAAAGCTGTTTGGAACTCATGAAGAAGGGCTCATATAGTTTGAAGGGTTGAGTAACTATTTTAAAACCACTTTTAGTCCAGTTACATCACTTCTGCAACAGTGTTTTCTGTCAGTGAACCAACATGCTTTTTTTTCCCCATCATTGAAGGGTGCAAGATATGGAGATAAAAATGGAATAGTCTGGCAAGCTCAGTAAAGCCTGAGCCAGGCTGCTAAGAAAGAATGCTGTGAAAATACGTCATAAAAATTAGATTTTTATGCATGTTGGAATTTTTTCATTTACGGAAGAAATGCACATATAACAAGCTGCTGTACCAGAGTAACAAATCACTCCTCTTCACCCTCATCCCTGCTCAAATTCATTTATATTCTCCTTCTTATATGGTACTAAAACTCACTCTTTTCCCTTTTTCATACTCCTTCACCTTCAACTACTCTTAGTTCTGTTTTTCAAAGCTAGCTTTGTCAACAGTTTTTCTCTTATAAGAAATAATTGCTTTCTGTTGAACATCACAACTCTGGGTACTTCATGCTCTTTGAAGGAATCACCTTCTAATACTCAAATGGCCATATTATCGAATTTCATTTTTGCGAGTCAAAAATTGTGAAAGCAAAATACCTGAACAGTGAATTTTCCCAGTGCAAGTAAACTCTTGCCCAGCATACCCTTTCTACACTGTAGTGTGATCCCAGAATTGGTATATATAGTTAGGAGAGGTGTGAGGGTTGTAGCCCCACCTAGGTGGGTATTATTTACACCAGTATGTGGGTTTTGTTGAAGTTTGGGCAAATGTTTACTGCCCTGGGAAAAATTTGCTGCTTGGATACGTTGTTTTCACAATTTTGTCATGCAAAAATGAAATTCAGTGATATGGTCATTCAAGTATTAGAAGTAGATCCCTTTGACATGATCTAGAAAGACCAAAAGACACTCAGAAACAAGTGACCATGTTTCTTACAAAAATAAAAAACAGGATGGTGTGGGTTGCTCCTCCTTTTACATCCAAGTATCATGCTGACATCCTCCATATGAAGAGGAGGCTAGCTCCTCTGTCAAGACTTTTGGCTGCTCTACAAGGCAGGCTAGAAGAACAGGAGTTTGCCTCTGGGTAATTCCCAGTATAATAAATTAATTTGCTGCAGTAATCCTTGATATGGGCATTTTAGTTCTTTCACTAATCATTCATCCACTTGTGCCTATCGTAACTACTCTACATTCCTGTAACTTCAGTATAATCCCTCCCACAACACATCTTCTTCACCAGTAATTAAAATACTGGTCAACCTTTCTGATGTACTAAATTTGATAAACGTTAATGAACTTTCCAGCGTCATAACTCTTCTCTTTTTTTAGGGCCATCTCAACCTGAAAAATGATGATCCCTGATGCTATTTTTCCTGAATTCATCCCTTCTTCAACTCCTCAAATAGGCACATGCCTTTTTTTTCATTTGTAGCCTCCATTAACCCTCTGCCTCCTACACCTCCCTTTTCTCCTATTGCTGACTTCATCTCCCTCTTTGTCCTTTCAAATCTTCACCTCAGATAGCTCTTTCATTGTCTTCTACTTGTGCCACATTAGTTTACACTGTGCTAACATGTTAAATATACCAGTCTAAAGTACAAGGTCCATACCCTTGTTAATGCTCTCAACCATAATTCTTTGATTATAATCACACCAGGCCATTAACATTGCTGCCAAGTGGGTCTCTCTCAACTCTACCTGCTAACCACCTTACATCTGATGATGTCCAGGTTAATATCTTTCTCTTCTATGCTGACGTTGTTTTCATCATCTGTTGGAGTCTGATGCCGTTTCCAGCTCTCACCTCTCAGTTCTGGAAGATTAATGCTTCCCATGAACATCTGTTTTGTAATGTTTTCCACCTTTTGTTTAAAACATTTCATGATATAAATTGCATGTTATATAATAAAGCATTTTCATTTATTGTTGCACATGATAAAGATACTGAAGTAAACAATTGTATGTGATAAAGATACTAAAATAAATATGTACTTTTTTTTTGTTTTGTTTTAAGAAATGTAGGCATTAATATGGGAAAAGAAAGGCTGCACAAATTCATGTTTAAGTTAAACTAATACTGCAATCTTGAGCTGCTGGGTGGGGTCAGGGTGTAAAAGTACACTGATTGTAGTATATGTAGGTGAAGTTGGGATGCTTTCTGTTTTGCATAGGTGAATGCCCGGATTAATGCCTTTGGCTTAATCTAATTTTTGTATAAGCATATGGGCTTTAAAAATGAGAACTCTGCAAATCTAACAAAGAGTTTTCTGTCAGCAAATAAATGTTCATTGTGAGTTGAGAAGTCTGCAGCTGAAGTTAGGTGTACATGTTATGTTTCCACAGAGGCAAGCTGACTACAAGTATAGGCAGTAAATATCAATAGTGCTGGGCATTGTCTGCTGAGAGAATTGTAAAATCGAAGCTTCAAGGGCAGTCAGCTTAGTGAAAAATAAAGGTTGAAATTATTGGAAAGTGAATAAGAGGTAGCAGTTTTCCTGGAACCGGAGTACTTAAGTACATTTACTAGAAGAGTGTATAAGTTTAGTTTTATTTAAAGATAGCCAGTGCACATTTTCTTAAGGCTAAAAGTTAACATTTTCTGAAAGCATATAGACTGTTTCTTCACGTCTGGGAGGGGAATAAAGATTAGTCAAAAAAAGGCAGCAATTAGAGTAAGTAGGACCACAGGCTGTAACATGCATCTAAGCATCAACAACCTTAATTTTACGTAATATGTGCGGGTGCAGCTGTCAATCTGGGACAGTTGATCTTATCAGGAGGGATTAAACCTCATTATTTGAGTTGTGATTTGTGTGGTTTCTTAAAATGTGACAGGTTCAAATGGAGATGACAAAACAACTGTATAAAAGATCAACCTGCCCAACAGTGGGTGCATATAACACAGCAGATGGATGAAATAGACATTGCAAAAATTTGTCATTTGTAATAGGTGGGAATAATAACTCATCATAGTGGCTACACTACCCATATTATTTTGGAATGTGAATAGCCGTAACAGGTATAGACAAAAAGGTAAGAGTATTGAATTATACTAAGAAATGCAGAATGCAAATAGTGCTACAGGAAACACATTTGGAAAAAGCATGTGAATTTCAAAAATAAAGGATTTTAGGGTGGATATTCAGCTGAATGTCAAGGACAAAGGAAACAGAGTGCCTATACTAATTGCTAGAGGAGCTCCAATAGTGCTACAAAAGGGAAAAAAGATAATGGTAGATTTGTGGTAGTAAGGGGTCACTGGCAAGGGAAGAGGATTATGCTAACATGTATTTATATTCCACCTAAAATGGCTATTGTGGAGCTTAAGAAATAGAAATGATCAGCTTTTACCAGAGAATATTACTTATAGGAGGAGGAGATGAGATAAAAACAGTGTCGTCTAACCAGTCTGCAGGAAAGTCTCCAGGAATAGATGGTATCCTTGTGGAAGTTTGGAAGTTAATTGGGAAGAAGTTGATAAAGATCTTGGTAGGTTTGTTTAACAGTATTTAAAAAGGAGGGGAAGAGCCAACAACCCTGAAGAAAACTGTGATGGCTATAATACCTAAAGATGGCAAAGACCCATCAGACCCAGCTTCATGTAGGCCCATTTCAGTTTTAAATCATGATTATAAAGTGTTTATGTGTATAATAGCTTAGAGAATAAAGTGGTGTTGCCAAAATTGATAGATATGGATCAGTGCATGTTTATGTACAGGCAAACATTTGACAACATTAATAGAATGATTATGATCCAGAGGGAAGAAGAATGTAAGAAAATACTGCTGTTGTTTGTGGGTCTTGATGCAGAGAAAGCATTTGACAGAGTAAGCTGGGATTTTATGAGTAGGGCAATGGAAACATTTGCATTTCCAGATACAATAATAAGGTTAATTAGCAGGCTATACGAGGAATCGGAAGTAAAAATTAAAATGGGAGCGTTTGTATGACAGGTTGTGTCTGAATTGAGGAACAAGGCATGGATGTATTCTTTCCCCTGTGTTATTTGCTTCTTTAGAGCCACTGGCAAAGAGAATAAGTGACTCAGAAATTCAAGGCTGTAATTGGCATGGTAATCAAGAAAAGTTGGCTTTATTTGCAGTCAGTTTTAATTTGCACCTGATAAAACCAGAAAGGGACAGCTCAGTGTTGTGGAGCATTCTGGGGCAGTTTCAAGCATTTTTGGGGTGTAAAATAAATGCAGTTAAAACAAATTCTACAACTGTAAACTATGTACCCACACGTGAATTGATTCAGTATTACCCATATTTAGGTGGCCATGATGAAATGAAATATTTAGCGAGTGTGGATTAAAATGATTCTGTTACAGGAGCTAAATATATATGGGAAGAGATGAAACAAAAGATAATACAAAAACTGAGAAACTAAAAGCCCTTGTTTATGGCTGTAGATAGCAAGATATAAGTAGTGAAAAATGTTTTTAGTCCTTTAAGTTTTATACACAGGTCAGGCATAGTTTTATTAACAATGTAAAAAGTTGTGAATGATAATAAAGAGTTGAAGGACTTTATCTGGGAGGGAAGAGGCCAAGGATCAAATGGAATAAGTTGATCCTTCCAGTAGCACAAGTTGGTTTAGGATTACCTGATTAGAATGGATAACAGTTAAGGCTCATATACATAACACAAGCAGAAAGCTATAAATCAAAGTGGAAAGGGATGATGATGAAGCCAGGGGGGAAATTCAAGTAATACGAAGAAAGTGGGATTTTGGATGCAGATCCTTAAAGAGAATAATGGGTCTATATTATGTTGTCAAAACACAAGTTCATCTGATTCGTTTTTATCGATACATAAACATCGAACACTGAAATTGCCAAACGGCCACTTCAGTGAATTTTTTCCCAGGGGGAAAAAATTGCTTGGCTGTCATCTGGGATTTTCCCTTTTCCACACTGTATTGCGATCTCGGAGTTGGTATATTTAGTTGGGGGGGGGTTGAAGCCCCCCACTGTGTAGGGTTCGAATGTTTGCTTTGTGTTTCTTCGGCCAAGTGATTTTTTTTTCCCCCTGGGAAAAAAATCGCTGACGTGGCCATTCGGCAGTTTCAGTGTTTGATGTTTGTATCAATAAAGACATATTCGATGAATTCATCTTTCAACAACATAATATAGACCCAGAATAACAACCATCATACAGAATATTATATTGAAAGAAGAGTGAAGTTTAAGGGAAGGTAGGAATTGAGCAATTTATGTAATGTTGGATTGGTAGTTCTACAAAAGAATATAATATATGTAACTGGGAACATGTTAATATGGTTTTCTTTTCTATAAATGTATTGTTCACCTATGTCTAAGTGATAATTCAATAAAGATCTGAAAAGAAAGAAACTTAAGACATGGAAACAATATAGTGATGCACAAGAGCAGGTGCTGCATTAAGGATTAACCAGCGATAATGTGTGTGTAAATATATATATATATATATATATATATATATATATATATATATATATATATGGTTTCACTTCATATCGTCGAAAGCTAATTTCATCGAATTTCAAAACAGCGAGACCAAATCATCAAAAACTCATAACATCGAATCTCAAATCATTGAAAACTACAAAGCAACTAGAGTAACATCCCAGACACTGTTTACTATGTTTATGCAGGAGGAAAATCCCCCTTTGCACCCCCACACCCCCGAAAATTAAATATACCAACTCCAAGGTCGCACTACAGTGGGGGAAAAAGTTAATTTCCTAACCCCACTGTAGTTCTCCTTGGAGTTGGTATATTTAATGTACGGGGGTGTGGGGGGGCGCAGGGGGGGCTTGCCTCCCCCTGCATAAACGTAGTAAAAACTCAGTGGGATGTTATTTCTAGTTGCTTTGTAGTTTTCAATGATTTGAGATTTGATGTTCGCTCTTTTGAAATTCGATGAAATGAGCTTTCGACGATATGAAGTGAAACTATATATATATATATATATATATATATATATAGTTTACTGTCAAAATCGCAGAATGCAAAACCGCGAACCTGGATATCCTCAACACATTTCATCACCTCATACATATTAATGAGGTCAGAAGATTGACGTATACAAGCAACAGTCGGTTATCAAACGTAATATCTACGATTGCTATGTAAAGACATGCTGCATTTCTCTACCCTGCTGATGATCTTCTCAACCACCATTCACTTGACTGTTGACATAATGACTGTCGCTCCTACCATGTTCGAACAGGAGCAGGTCGGTCATCTGATTTTCAGACTTTGATTTTATATAGATATAGATATATATATATATATATATATATATATATATATATATATATATATATATATATATATATATATAATGTTTACAATCACATTTGGGATATCCCTGCCAGGGTAGCCCTCGGCTGGCCTGAATACCAGAGACTTAGTATTTCTGCATCGGTTGCTGTCACTTGAAAACTGATATCAGGTTGTCTGTAGTATAAAGTAAGGCAGCCAACGCCATTACAACAGTCTTTCTTGCCGTGGAGCCCAGAGCAGAAGCAGTTCGCACTAGTGCCAGTCGGCCACTACCTGAGTTTCATCTACCGAATTGAAGTTGAAGTTTTCTAAAGCCAAGTACCCCGTTGGGGATCCTGTTTTCTTGCACTAACCGATGTCAGAAAGTTAATAATTGTCTCGCCTGTGGAAAACAAATACCACCCTGAGACTTCCATTCTTACTGCATCACTTGTTTAAGCCCAGACCATGACGTCCCTCGTTGTCGCTTCTATGCTTTGTTCAATGCCAGAACTATTCATCATCGGGCCCTTGTTGTAGCCAGATATTTTCACTTGCAGTCCTCAAATTCTGATATGGTTTTGGTAAGCCATCCGACAGCAGATCTTCTGAAAAAAACGTAAAGATAAAGACAGAGACAGACCGTACAACTACAACTACCGATGATGCTTCTGTTAAGCTAGTCGTCAGTTCTCTGGTACTCAGTGATGCACTTTCACAGCCCCTGATGCCCACTTCTGTTGATTCGCAGGCCGCTGCCGAGACCCTTTTGGAGTCTAGTATGCCTCAAAACTCTTCTTCGACTAAGGAATCTACGGTCGTCTCAGCATCGGATGGTTCCGGAGGTGCTGAGCAGGCACCGGCTTCCGAGGAAGTCCTTCGCACTACCGAATCTCGACACAAACTGACGTCTTCTTTTGCGACTACCATTTCTTCTAAAACTACAGAGTTTCTTAGGCCCAGAGTACAAACTACACCCGAGAAACCGACCCATTCTCAGGCGCCTGCTGCCTTTCCTCAGTCTCAAATGCTTAAAATGGCAGAAGACCTTATCATGCTAATCAGGGGAGGCCCAGCTACTCCCTCCAGAAGGAAAAGAGATCCGTCCCTTGTAGATGTTCTTCATGTTTCACTGTTGCAGTCATCACACTTGGGTTATCTGCCTGGAGGTAGCCCTCAGTCGGCCCGAATACCAGAGTCTTGGGATTTCTGCATTGGATGCTGTCGCCTCTTCCATGCTGTCATGTCGTCATGGGTATAAAACATGCAGCCGACGCCATTACATCAGCTTTTCTTGCTGCGTGGGAGCCTGAAGCAGTTCATAAGTGCCGGTTGGCCACTTCCTGAAATTTTCATTTTTCGAGTTTCAAACCTGAAGTCTTCTAAAGCTAAGTACCCCGTTGGGGATCCTATTTTCTTGCTCTAACCAATGTCAGAAAAAGTTAACAATTGTCTTGCCTGTGGAAAGCAAATACCTCACAGAGATTTTCATTCTTACTGCGTCATCTGTTTAGGCCCAGACTACAACGTTCCTCGCTGTAGGTTTTGTGCCTTGTTTAATGCCTGAACTATTCATCGTCGGGCTATCTTTATCGCAAAATTCTTTCACTCTTGTTCTCCGTATTCTGAAATGGCTTCAATAAGCCATCCAACTACCGATCTTCTGAAAAAACATAAGGATAAAGACAGACACAGACAGCATAGGTCCAAAACTGCTGACGACGCTTCTGTTAAGCTAGTTGCTAGTCCTCAGTGAGCTGCTTTTGCAGCCCCTGATACCCGCTTCTACAGATTCACAGGCCTGTGCTGAGACCCATTCTGAGTCCGGTATGCCGCGAGATGCTTCTTCAACCATGGAACCTGCGGGATGTCTGTACCTTGGATGTGTCCAGAGCCGCTGTGCAGGCACTGGCTTCTGAGGGTGTGTTCCGACCTGACGTTCGCATTAAACCAAATGCTTCATCTTTGACTAAAACTACCAAGTTTCTCAGGCCCAGAGTTTGCACTACGCCTAGAAGACCGACTACCAAAGCGCCTGCTCAAGCCCTCTTACCACAGAAACAAATGCTTAGAATGGCTGAAGACCTTATAACGTTAATTAGGGGAAGCCAGCCTTCTCTCTCTAAAAGACAAAGAATTGATTTTCCTTCTGATTCTACAGACCATGAGTCTGATGACTCTGATCCCCCCCAGAGGACATTTCTTTTGGTGAAACCTTGCATACTTTGAGAGCATTTCCACTGGGAATGCCAGGACTACCCTCAGTCCAAAAAGAGACTCAGAGTATTTTTAGACTTGCCTCATCACAGGCCTCTAGCTGTATCTCCTGTCCTGGACATTGTAGATGTCGTCTTCGTGGAATCCAGTCTTACTCCTGATACTTTACCACCAGCTTCTAGAAAGCCTGACAGGTACTACACAGTACCTGACTCTCACAAATTTCTCTTTAAAAATCCAACTGCGGATCCAGAGACGATTTCCCAGGGACCTAAAGGCATTAAGGCTACTACAGCCAAAAACCCTAACCCTTCAGACAGGGATTCTAGAGCTTTAGACAGATGGGGTAAGAAGGTGTATACCTCTGCAACTCTTGCCATCAGGGCTTTGAACTGCCAGTTTTACATGTTGAAGTACCAGCAACATATTATGGAATTAATTAAACAAAAAATGGTGTTACTTCCAGATTGTGCAGAAAATAAAGATTTGCAAGAGTTAATGCATTCTGCAAACCAAGGTAGTAAACATACTTTGCAGTGTGTTTTTGATGCCTTAGAAGCATCTTGCAGGGCTGCTGTCACTGGGTCTATACTGAGAAGGCATGCTTGGCTAAAGGAACAAGTCTTGCCTGACCATGTCAAAGCAAAATTACTAGATGCTCCATTAAATCGGAAGCATTTGTTTGGCACAAAAGCAGAAGTAGTTCTTAAAAGGATGAAAGAAAAAGCTAAATCTATGCAAACCACCAAAGATTTCTTATGGGTGCATTCACCTAGATTCAGCTGGCATTGGCCTTCACAAAACTGGTTCTTTCCAGTCTCTCTCAGGCCTTCTCGGTCCAAACTCGGGAAACAGACCACCAAGACTACAGTCACAGGGTATGCAGAGATCTAAACAATGGAGTGTTTCTACCTCAAAACCAGGGAGTGGTAAGCCACCCCTTATGGAAAAAGTTCACAATGACTTTCCAATTATCCTTCCCAGCCATGCCCCAGTACTTCCTCCCCTAGGTGGAAAACACGCCCTTCATGTAACAAACTGGTTGTCCATTACTCAGGACCGATGGGTTTTAAATGTTGTATCCCAGGGATACAGATTCTACTTCCACTCACTGCCAATCCCAAGTGGGTTGCCAGACCTTCCTCCAAACCACTGGGCAAAGGCTTAAAAGCAAATACTTTCCCTTCTCCATATCAGGGCTATTCAACCTGTTCCAGTAGAACAAAGGAGACAGGGTTTCTACTCCAGACTGTTCCTGGTGCCCAGAAAATAGAGCTCTTGGTGCCCTATCCTGGATCTATCAATTCTCAACACCTTTCTCCTGGTCCCAAAATTCAAAATGCTTACACTGTAACAGCTTCTTCCTATGCTAGCCAAGGATGCCTGGTTAGCCACCCCAAACTTAAAAGAAGCTTATCTGCACTTCCCCATAAGGGAGTCTTGTAGGAAATGTGTACGTTTCAGGGCAGGCTCTGTGCACTATCAGTTCTCTGCGCTTCCATTTGGCTTATCTACTGCACCCAGAGTATTCACAAAATGCCTGGCTCCAGCCATTGCATACTGCAGGCAGAGAAATATTCAAATCTTCCCATACTTGGACGATTGCCTGATTCAGGCAGATAGTCAGGAATTGCTGCTTCACCACCTGGCATTTGTAAAAAGACTTCTAACTTCACTGAGATACACCATCAACGAAAAGAAATCACAACTGGTGCCCAGCCAACAAATTGTATTCCTGGGAGCAAGCTTGAACACGACTTCTCAGATGGCATTCACTCCAGAAAAGCAGGTTCATTTAACAAACTATTTCAAACTAATGGCCACCAAAACCAAGCTATCTGCAAGGAAAATACTGGAAGCCCTAGGGTTCATGGCCTCATGCATTCTGCTAATTCCATATGCAAGACTTCATATGAGGAAACTTCAATGGTACTTAAAAAGTCTCTGGTGTCAACATTCTCAGGACCTGGAAACAGTGATTCCTATCATACCTTGTCTAAGGGCAGAGTTCCTTTGGTGGGCAGAAGCATGCAACCACAACAAGGGACTTCCTTTCACTCAACCCTTCGCTGCCCAAACCCTGACAATAGGCATTCAGACTATGCATGGGGGGCACACATGGCAGGAAAATGCATTCAAGGCAAATGGAGCCCAGAACAAATTCCCCTGCATATCGATCAAAAAGAGATGCTAGCTGTACAGAATGCTCTGATAGCCTTCAAATACCTTATCCTTCCAGGACAGCTCCTGATAAAGACAGACAACACCACAGTTATCTGGTACATAAACAAGCAGGGCAGAATTCATTCTTACCCACTCTGCAGGTTACCCATGGCTCTGTGGAACACAGCCTTGAGCATCCAAGTGCACCTACAAGCTCAATTCCTGCCAGGCAAGCAATATTCACTGGCAGATGACTTAAGCAGAAATCTACTGGACCCTCATGAGTGGAAACTGGAACCCACCTCATTCAAACCACTAACCCAGAGGTGGGAAACACCGGAGGTGGACCTTTTTGCCTCCCCCCAAAACCACCAATTGAGCAAATTTTGCACCAGGAACCCTCACAGGAGAGCCTGGAAAGGTGGACGCCCTATCCTTTACTTGGGGGAAAACCTCTCAATTTATCCCTTTCCTCCTATGCCCCTCCTCTCAAAAGTACTACTCAAGATCAAGCAGGACAGGCCAAGGGCAATCCTTATTGCACCAGACTGGCCACGCCAGCACTGGTACCCACCCCTACGCAGTCTGACAGCAGTGCCACCCTGGCACCTACATCAGACACCTTCCATGCTGTCTCAGCAGGAGGGACAGCTTTTGCATCCACAGCTGCAAACCCTAAACCTTGCAGCCTGACTTTGAATACACCACCAGCATCCCCTCAGCAAACAGGTGCTGGACATCATCCTTGAGGCCAGAAGGTCTAGCACTAGAAAATCCTGTGCTGAAAAGTGGAAAAGATATTGTTCTTGGAGTCAGTCTCAAGGAAAGGACACAGCTGTGCCACCTTACCTCAAATCCTTGATTAACTAGCAGAGCTGCTCCACAGAGGCCTATCCTTCTCATCCATTAAGATTTCATGCCTCTGCCATCTCAGCTCATTATAATACTGAGCCACCTCTCTTTTTTTCTCACCCTCTCATCAAACAGTTCCTGAGAGGAGCTAACAATTTAAGGCCCCCTAGGAGAGCTCCCACCCTGGCCTGGGACCTTAACTTTGTACTGGAGAAGCTCACACTTCCCCCTTTTGAACCTCCTGCTTCAGCAGAGTTAAAATGCCTCTCTTGGAAAACAGCCTTACTTCTAGCTATTACTTCAGCAAGAAGAATGTGAGTTACAGGCACTAATGGCTGTGGAGCCCTTCATTATTTTCCATGCTGACAGGGTTTCCCTCAGGACTAACCCATCATTTATGCCCAAGGTGGTATCCAGTGTGGTTTTAAACCAATACATCCATTTACCATCCTTTTTCCCTAATCCTCAAAATAAAGGGGAAAGGATCCTGCACTCATTGCACGTGCACAGACAGCTCAGGTTCTACCTTGACAGGACTAAGCCTTTCAGAAGATCTGACCAGCTGCTAGTCAGCTTTGCTACAGGGCCAGAGGGCAAGGCCATTTCAAAGCAAACCATTTCCAAATGGATAGCACACTGCATCAATTTCTGCTACAAGCACCATGGAAACCCTACCCCTCTGGGGATCAGAACTCATTCCACTAGAGCTACTTCAGCCTCTACAGCATTTCTCAGGGCATTCCCTACCAGGGACATCCTGGAAGCTGCAACCTGGAGTTCTGTACACACCTTCACCAAGCATTACCACTTACCTATTTTTTCTAAATCCAGAGCTGGATTTGCTACAGCAGTCTTACAAGGCCTGCTAGCCAGCACTAACACTTCTTGACTGCCTCCGCCCTTCCTCCGCTTTGGGAATTAACCCAAGTGTGATGACTGCAGCAGTGAAATGCGAAGAACATAGTACAGTTGTGTACACTTACCATAAATATAGATATCCGAGTGCATTCACTGTTGCAGTCCCGGTTTTCCTCCCTTCAGCCCCCTGGCTTTCTCTATCCTTTCTACCTATCCTCTTTATGGCTGTCTTTATGGCAGGGGTATTTACTTTTTACTGGAAGTGTTCCACACCATGTAATAGCTTCCTATTTTGGGGGCTCCTGACATCTGGGGCAAGAAAAACTGATGTAATTGTGTCTGCTGCATGTTTTATACCCCTGAGGACCTGACGTCATGGAAGAGGCGACAGCATCCGACGCAGAAATCCCAAGACTCTGGTATTCGGGGCAACTGAGGGCTACCTGCAGGCATAAAACCCAAGTGTGATGACTGCAACAGTGAATACACTCGAACATCTACATTTATGGTAAGTGTACACAACTGTACTGTCTCTTGGCAGCCTTCCTGACCAGTTTTCGTCTCGTCTTTTCATCAGTTTTGGAGGGACGTCCAGTTCTTTGCAATGTCACTGTTGTCCCATTTTTTCTCCACTTTTTGATGACTGCCTTCACTGTGTTCCATGGTATATCCAATGCTGTGGAAATTATTTTGTACCTTTCTCCTGACTGATACCTTTGATGCTTTGTAAGCTCTCTGTGAACCATGGCTTTTGCTGTAGCAGGCAACAGAGTAAATGTCAGGACAGTCCTACTAGGACAATTGAACTTTATTTGAGGTTAATCAGTATCTCTTTAATTGAAAGC